>NW_026623454.1:380933-450124 GCF_030028575.1 Malurus melanocephalus
TGGAACTTTGCAAATATTGTTTTCTGTTGTTCACTTAAATCAAAATACATTGAACTGTCAGKGTGAACAGAAGTCTCATCATTTTCTTTATAAAGATAAAATATGAAGAAGAGAAAAAGAATATTTCCCATTATACATTATAACTATATTTCCCATCCAACCTGAAGGACAAGATGTGAAAAACCTGGCAGATGCTGAACAGTTCCATAAAATTATTGAATAGATGCTGAAAAACACATCTGAAAAACAAAAGTAAATATGTGCAATCACGTAAGATAGAGATCCATAAAATGAAAATTAAGTATATATGCRTTAGATCCATCACATGAAAAACAATTTTAGTTATAATATTAAGCAGAAACATCAAACTTCATTACAATGACAGAAAATTACATATCAAGGCACACTGTTAGCAGAGGAGAAATAATATATTTGGCAGCAAAAATTTCAATTTTTAATGTCTTTTTCTATTTAATAAATTATGTGTCAGAGGATCTTGATGTGACTTTACTAGGCCTCCCCTGGAATCCTTTCCCTGTTGTGAACTCCAGCAGCAGCTGCTGAAAGCTGACGGTCCAATGCACCTTTGAGCTTTTTTATCAGCGAGCATGGCCAGGCCCAATCTCTTTATTGACAGCAAATTAAAGAGCAGCTGTGGAAGAATAACAACTTTGTGTCTCATATCTGGAGCGGCCTGCTCATAATCTGAATTTCTGACATTAGTGAGTTGCTGCTTCTCTCTCTGCTGCACCTGTGCTGCTAACAAATAAAGAAAAGGCTTGTACTGGCCCTAATGCTGGATTTATTCTTCCTAGATGTACACAAAACATTGGGATGAATAACACTGCCCATGTTCAAAGAATGAGCTTGAAATAAAAATTYAGGTGTTAATAAAAACCTGAATAAAAAAACCTGGTTAAAGAAAACCGAACTATTTTGTCCTGTTGTTTCTATGAACAATTTCAGGTTTTATTTTTGAAGGCAGTTTCACTGCATATGGCCAGATGGGATTCCAGTTGTGGTTTGTCAATACACTTTTGKATTAATCAATTACTTTAAAATGAGAAGTTGAGTGTTGATTTAGTGTTTCTATCTTCATGGCAGAGTTAATAAAGATCACTTAATATTTTTTWCATKACCYTCTTGATGCTGGCACTYATGGATTCATAGAACMAACACAGGATTTGAGGTGTGGCCTCAYCTGTGCCAGGTACAGGGGSAAAATCCCTGCCSTGGTCCTGCTGGCCACACARTTTCTGTGTGGATGCCATTGGCCCTTCTGGCCATGTGGGCACTCCTGGCTCATGTTCAGCTGCTGTTGACCAAAGCTCCCAGATCCTTTTCCTCTTTGTCTCTTTCCAGCCACTCTTCCCAGCCTGTGGCACTGCCTGGGATTGTTGTGACCCAAGTGCAGGGCCCAGAACTTTGGCCTCGTTGACCCTCACACAATTGGCCTCAGCCCATAGATCCACCTGTCCAGATCCCTCTGCAGAGCCTTCCTGCCCTCCAGCAGATCGACACTCCCACCCATCTTGTGTCATCTGCAAACTTCTGAGRGTGCACTTGATCTTCTTGTCCAGATCATTGATAAAAGATATTAAACAGGACTGGCCCCAGCTCTTATCCCAGGGGAACAGCACTGGTGACCARCCTCCACCTGTGACTCCTCTCACCACCACTCTCTGGGCCGGGCCACCCAAACCCTTTTTAACCCAGGGAAGAGTGTACCAGTCCAAGCCATGGGAGACGGTATCCGAGACTTTACTGAAGTCCAYGTAAAGGTAAGCCCTTGGCAAGTAAGACAGGTAGGATGATAAAATTCACACATGATACACAAAATCAGAGTCTTTGAAAAATCCTGTTTTTCATTCTGCATTCTTAAACCTCTGACTCGGACCAACTGAAAAATGTGTTTACCCAGAACCCTTTAGTGAGGAGTAGGTTTTGGCAACATTGCCTCTGGTACTGTTTTTTAAAATTCCTTTACTTCCATTCAGTAGGGTGAAAAGCAGCAAATAACAGAAGCTCAGGTGACATTCCTGAAAGTTATCAGCTCTCTGCATGTGAACTTCTCACTGCTTTCTCCAGACTTTATAAGTATCAGTGAAAATAAAATCTCGTGTAGGGAGTGCTTATTCATCACATTTCCAGCTCTGAAAATGAAATGTCAGAGGAAGTTCATTGGAAATGCCAAGAACATATGAAAAACATTTCAGTATGCTAAGACCTTGCATTCGTGTTAGTGTATTTGAGTAGCTCAATTTTGATTGCTGTGCATGGAACCCAGACCTGTTTAGGTGGGAATAGTGGGATTTCTATGGTAAAAACTTTAGAGCATGAACACAAGCCTGGGAATAGCCACAATTAAGCCAATATTTCTCCTACAAGTGTGTGTTGCTGATAAGTGATCAGTAATTAAACACATGCCAAACTCCAGTGTGAGTCTTTGCAAGAATTCTTTTAAACAGGCTTTGAATCAGGYTGAAAGTACCTCTATGGCTGATTATTTTAGTGATATGTCTCAATTAAAAAAATTATGAAACAAGGCAATCTGTCAATTAATGAACTTGGCATCCATTCAGGAACCTGAAAGGATATTTTATGCCTGTAAAGGTGATGTTAGTACAAACATAACTATGTGAACAGAAGAAGGCATCATAACTGAAAGAAAATTAAAGAAAAAAAAAAAAAAACAGAACTCTGGCTGCACAGTTTTGTCTTGAAGAGACTAAAAAACACCTTACAATCTTCTACTGCCAAAAAGACTGCGTAAGTAATGGGAAATTTGTGGCATCATTATAGTAGCAAATGGAAATGACTTCTCAGCTATAAGAAGTCATAAAACACATCCATTCCTAAGCAGCACATATAGAAAATTAATGTTCTGTAGGGACATGAGAATGGTTTTCATCGTTATCAGGTGAATTGCCTCTTAAATTTCCTTTTCTCCAGATGTGCATTCCTCAGGCTGGGATCAAAGATCTTGCACTTTCTTCCCAACATTTATATCCAGATGATCTTATCTGAGTTGGTGGGTACAGGAGTCCATTTGGAGTCCTACTTCCACCTAAAGAAAGYATGGAAGCATGGCCTAGTGCCTTTCTGCCTCATGCTCTCTCATKTACAGGGATGTGATGCCCAGATGGGGACAAAAGTGTCTGGTAGATTTGGATGRTCAGTGACCAAGATCCCTGATCAGCTGAGGTCTAACATGTATCTTCACTGATGGAATTGTCAGACACTGGAACAAGCTGCCCACAGAAGTGGTGGAATCAGCATCCGTAAGTGCTCAAAAATTGCACGGATGTGGCACYTGGGGACATGGTTTAGTGGAAAMAYGGTGGTGYKGAGCCAACAATTGGACCTGATGGTCTTAGAGGTCTTTTCCAAYATCAAGGATCCTGGGATTCTGTGATTCTGTGTACGCAGGTCAGAYAACACAAAGATTTTGTTCCTGGTCTCAGGCCTCCCAATGTATTAGAGTTTTGAACAGCCAGTGGTCCCCAAATTAATTTATTCACAAGACTTTGCAGTTAAAAAAATCAGTATAAAGAGTAATTATCCTCCAATATATGGTTTTACAGCATATACATTAAAAAATAACTAGAATGAAAWTTCTAGGCATGTTTACTAAATAATCTTGATTTAGTCTGTAGAGTATGTGTAAAATCCTGCTTCTCAAAGTAATTAGAGGTTTTTTTCTTAGAAGGCAGGCTTTAATAACCAGAAAAAGCTTTGGTTTTGTGTTTATCTGACCTATGCACATTTTAACTTCCTGAATACCAACACTTCTTTCCAGCATCAGAATGAACATTAAGGATTCCCCTTCATCTACTTTTCTCATGTCTGAAAACTTAAACCAAATTAGCTTGATGGAACTTCAGTTGGGACTTTTTACAGCTATGTTTCTTCTGTTTTGTTCCCTAAGGAAACTGTCACTGGTTTGCCTTTTCTGGTTGTCACCTCTACCAAGCTCTGGGATTCAGGTAACACACCAGAACAGGAGTATCAGGAAGGTTTTACAGAAATGCTCTTCTTTCTCACAAGGACAGATAAATGCTTTTCTTTAGAGATAATCTTAACTGTGTCATACAAGCATCACAAGCTGTGATAAAGGACATGTTTTAATATGGATATTAGACCTGTGAGATTAGAATGAGAGAGGAAAAACATATTTATTTATGATACAGTATAGCAGTCAAATGGTATGGTTTATATGAAGAAGAAAGAAAAACTAAGGCAAAAAATATTCTGAGTTTTCCAAAGGGCAGTGCCAACCATTAGCATGGAAGCAGAACACACAGGAATAAACACAGGTGAAAAACCCACTTGAACCACAAATGGAACTATTTCAATTTCACCACTGACTCTCAGAGATCCAATCTTTCAGGAAGCACAGGCAGACAGCTGACCTTGGACTACCAATCGCTCCCAAGAGGTGAGAGCAAAAATGTTATCTGATAAGAGAAGGAGATTTTATGCTCATTCACTTATAAAATCTAGACCTATTCTAAACCTAGCAAAAGGCAATGGGAGTCTTTACAGTGACTGTAATTTTGCTATGTCCTCGGGCTCCAGTTCAACTAAATGCATAATCACAGGCTTCAGTACAACAAAATGCACATAATCACATGCCAAACTGCCTTTGACATCAGTTGAGATTCCAAAGTCTCTCATCTTGAGAACAGATTGAAACAGCTCASTGACGTAAAACTTAAACTCTCTGACTCCAAGAGGGCAGAAGACTGCTGTTTTTGTCTGCCTCTAACACATTCCCACTTACAATTTAATACTTTTGTTATCTAAAAAACACTCAATCTCATGCAACACGGTTCAGATCACAATCTTCAGAAGCCCAAAGTACAGGGATAATAAGCCAGATTCAGTGCTCTATTCCAAATTGTTTCCAAAATGAGGYCAAATTATAGCAATGAGGGAAGAGTCAGTTCAGCTATCCTCCAATTTGTTAAAGATTCATTGTTTTTTACAAGTGTAGGAAAACATCCCAGGAAAGTCTATCAAATTGACTGCCTTTAGATTGCATTAGATTGCATATGTGTTCTGATTTCCTAATTTTATGGGAATGGGTTTAGATTTAATTTGCTCTGGGTACTTATGAAAAAGGTCAGTGATGTTGAGTAGGAAAAACTTATTAATTTGTACAAGTTTTTTTCTTGTATCATTGCTATTCACMCCTCTAAATCTGCAACATTTTATTTGATCTGGGATCTGAACAGCTGATGTTTCTTATGTTTTACTTCTGTCTAGCTGGGGAGGTCAAACMGAGCAACATTTAGCCAGAGCACTGAGGTGCAAACCTTATGGAATMATCTCCCTCTCCTTCAGCTTAAAGTTGCTCTACTCTACATATTTTATGATTTTTTTCTTTGCAGAAGTGATGGATCTTCCATCTCTGTTACTACCTCAGGAACACTTCTGAGCAGCTCCAGTGAAACCCTGCATCTACAGCAGTGAACAAGGCAGAGAAGTAGGTGTGATTTGAGACAGTCTGAGAGGAGCTATGGATATCTTTTCTTGTCTCTGAAAATAGATGTTCTGTCTTGGGTAGAATAACACAGTGGCATAATCCTCATCTGTGCAAGGTTGCTTCCTTAGGGTGGTTTGTTTGCTTTTCCCCCTTGGGTATGGTGTGATTAGACATAATCTGACCTCTCCAGAAAAAACATTCCTTCATGTATTGATAAGCAGCCTCGTTAAGATATTGCTTTTATATTTCCTGGGGAAAAAATTGTCATCATATCTTACCAAAAATTAATCAGTCGAGGAGGAACAAACATTTAGAGAGACAATTTCTACTTGACTTCAGTAGGAACAAATTTAACTGTTGTTTTAGAAAGACTTTAAAATTATTTGTCACTTTTTAAATTCACTTTCATATTTTGTGTTACCCAACTTCCTACTTCTAAGCTTTTGTTCATTGTTATGCAAGGAGGAAAGAAGCATCACCAGGAAATAATCTGTTAACACCCGGGTTCTCATTTGAGATGATTTGCTGGCCAGTGAGTCAGCAAAAGAACAGCTGTGTTCAAGTGTAATTTCTCTCTGCCACCCCAGTATGACTTAGGTGTTTATTCCAGGCTGGTAGCCATTCAAACAGTATTTTGATGGAGTAACACAGAAATCTCTGCAACAAAAAGAAGTTAGAAGATGTCACCAGCATTTAATGATGAGCTAAAATAAAAAGAAAAAAAAATCCATGGTCTTATACTGCTCTCCATATAGCCTTCCTGACCACAAAACAAATACATGGTGAGGAAAAAGAAAAAAGCTAAAAGTGCATTGACCTTGCCATTAGGATGACAAAAAATTACTATAAATAGTCAAAATACACATATGAGGATTAAAAGGCTAATGGAAAGCTCTCGCTCTTAGTAGCACTGTCTTCTATATCCACACAGACTATCTCACTGCCCTTAAAAAAWTTTATTGGATATCTAATTTATTTTTATTTGGCACTTAGGTACACAGTCAGTGTTCTAGATAAGATTCTTGTACCTGAAACTCTTGTTTTTGTTTGTTAGTTGGTTTTTAGTTTTTGGGGGTTTTTTTGTTGTTGTTGTTTAGGGTTTTTTGTTACTGCTTTTTTTTTAAAAAAAAAAAAAATGTTAAAAGGCACAAAGTAGAAATTAATTACAAAAAGCACTATCAAACCTCCCCGCCCCACTATTTTCACCCAAGGAACTGGGAAAGCAGGTAACCAGCCAGCCCACTTATCTGTATGCCTAGTTTTCTAATATTCCAGCCTTTTAGTGAGGAGAAAGAGAATCTGTCAGAAATACCACAAAAATAAGCAGAAGGTGAAGCTTTCACTCAGTTGTTGCTTGTGATGATTTTTCTTTTCACATGGAATGTTTCAATTATTCTATCTTGTCATGTCTCTGGAAAAAAAATGTTCAGTTGAAAAAGAAGGGTAAAAAAACCTTTCGTCTGTTGTCAACATCTCTAAATAAACTAGCAATTTGCACCATGCAGGAAATTGGCACCTTTCACAGCATTAAATTATGAACCAAGAGAATAGTATTTGCTATATTTGTAGAATGGTAAAAAATAGTGGGTTGTTTTTTTTGGGTTTTTTTTGGGTTTTTTTTGTTTTTGTTTTTGTTTTTGTTTGTTTTTGGGGTTTTTTTTTTTATTTACATGGTCACTGAGAAGGCCAGCAGATATATAGCCCAGACGTTATATAAAATATTTGTGCAAAGGCAGGTACTGTTCTCTTTCAATTGACTTCAAATGCCAGTGTTCATTAAATAAGGCTGTGTTTTCAGTAAAACAAACCAAAAAGAAAACAACAAAAAAAAAAAGAACGCAAAAAAAGGGAAAGGGGATTTCTGTTATTGTGGATAGAGGACATTTTAAATTTTATTGYGAACATTTCCAGTGGTTTCAATTGTTTGAATTCAGAAGGCCAAAGAATAAGTCCCTGCTGCATTTCCGGCAGAGACAAGAACAYCTGATTATAAAGTCGCCTTATTCCAAGCTAACTGACATTAAACCACCCTCTGGCCCTGATCTAGGTGAACCTGGAGAACAAGATAGGGCAGCACACCTGAAGTGTGGATGGGTACAGAGCCATGGGCACCACCTTTGATCTCCCCTCAGATGCCCCACATGTTCTTGAGGCAGCAGAGAGGTTGGCTGRGCTGGGACCCTTCCTTGAAGAGCTCAACTCCTGTACAGAAAGGGAATTTGAAGGCTAAACTCCCATCTGCCATGGTAATGACCCCCAGAATACCCTGCCTTCACCTTCTCCCTCGCACAGGATCCTTTGAAAAGAATGCCTGCAACTGCAGCATCAAATGAAGTTGTTTTTTCATTCTTTCTCCAGTCAGGTCCTTTAATCCACCGAGCCTAGTTGGAAATAACTCACTCATCTTGTATGACACTGTGCAGGGCAAGGGAAGGAGAGCACTGTGAACAGGAATAACTGAATCATCTGGCCTCTCCAAATTAGCAAGTACATAAAACAGTGTTGTGGTTTGACTTAGCTGGCCATCAGGTGCCCAACAAATCACTCTATCCCTCACCCTCCTCAAGAAAACAGTGGAAGAAAATACAATGAACAACTCATGGGCTGAGACAAAGACAGGAAGATCTCTTACCAGTCATGGGGAAAACAGGCTCAGCTTAGGGAAATTAATTTAATTTATTGTCAATTTAAACAGCATAGGCCTGTGAGAAACAAGAAGGGATTTTTAAGTGCCCTACCCCTACCCCTCCCAGGCTCAGCTTCATCTCTGACTCTTCCACCTCTTGCTCCTGAGCAGTGAATAGGACAGGGAAGGGGGGTTCATAACACTTAATCTCTSTTCTTTCCTCCTCACACTGTTCCTCTGCTCCCACATGGCCCTCCMAGGGCTGCAGGGGCACAGYTCCTGCACCATGGGCTGCACCAGGGGCTGCAGGGGAATCTCTGCTCYGGTGCCTGGAGCTCYTCCTGCCCCTCCTGCACTGACCTTGGGTCTGCAGGGCTRTTTCTCACACATTCTCACTCYTYTCTCCCAGATGCTGAACAGTACTTTCCCCACTTTCTTAAATATATTATCACAGGGGTGCTGCCAATATTGATCAGCTTTGTGGCAGATCCATCTTGGAGATGTTTCAAACTGCCTCTATTCAACAGGGGAGAAATTTCTGGTGTCTTCCCACAGAAGTCACACCCACAGCATTCCTGCCACCGAAATCTTGCCATATAAGCCCATGTGTGGTTCAAATGGTCACGGATAGCATATGACTGTGTGTTAAACACCACAGCAGGATGTTCTTCAGGGGTTTGGCACAGGTGCAGCTTCACCTCTGCTGTGGTGTCCCTTTGCAATGCCTCGAGTCCTACTGGAGCATCACTGACTTGCTCCTTTCTAGCCTGTACCTTTCCATATCACCCTCTGCAAAATACATGCCTTCTGTTTTTCTCTGCTTTTTTTTATTGGTGTAATTACTGAAGTCTGATTATTTCTTGAAGGGGTGAAATTTGGCAGCTGAGACTTTTTCTTTGGATAAAATACCCATTTGGGTTGATTTAAACAACTTCTTGGTTCATTTAAGTATTTCCACTGGAAAAAAAAATATTAATGTCAAAACATAATAGCTGAAAAAACTTTTTTAAAAAGGTATTTTGATATTAAATATACATAAATTGGATTTTAATAAAGGCAAAAAANAAAACAGAGATGGGGAAAAAAATTTACAAGGAGAAGAAAAGATAAAAACCAGACATTTTAAGACACCTGTTATCCTTTCCGGGACCCGTCCCTTTCCCAGATCCTCCCTCTCCCCCCTCCATGTTTTCCCACACACAAAGGGGGGCAGGAATGAAAGTCTAGCACAGATCAAAGCACTCATTACAGTTGTTGTCCAGTGTCATAGGAGAAGCATTCTTACAGCTCCAAGCTGTGGAAGTTTTTTTCCCAGAACAGTCAGTACATAACTACTGATGGCAGGGAAAAGTATTTCTTTACCTCATAGGAGAAAAGAAAAAAAAAAAAATGTCCTTCAAGGCCAAGCTGCGTTGTTTTGGCAGCGTAAGACCGAATATCACATTTCTCCTGGCAGAACACAGCTTCTCAGGCGGGGGCATCTCTAGTTCAGTCCAGTCCTCAAAAGGCCAGGTTTTTTTTTTCCTCACAGCAAGGTCGCTCTCTTTTTCCTATTCAGGTCTCTCTCTCAGTCCTTTCCAAGACACTTACTTCCTCCATGTTCGAGCACGCACAGCAATCATCCAGTCTTCTGCTTATTGATCTTCAGTCTCCATTTCTTTCTTACATCTCCTCACCCTCCTGCTCTGTTTTTCCCAGTGCATGATACTAAAACTACACACTAACAACCTAAAAGTTACATGGCGGCCGCACCTATCTTGTTTTGAATTCTTCTTAAATACTAGATAATACGTCATCACAGAGGTGTAACCAACCTGTGCAATTGGCCCAGGCCTGATGATCAGCCTGTCCATCAACCTCAGAGCCATGAAGGATTGGCTCTAAAACACAGAGGGTAGGGCTCCTTTTGCTAAGAAGAAGGAGAAAGCTTCTAGAACTTCCTCACAGCAGCCATCTTTGTGGTTTCTTGATCCCATCCCCCCACCACCAAAAAATCTGACCAAGTAAAACCATGACAAATACCCATTTGGGTTGATTTAAACAACTTCTCGGTTCATTTTAGTATTTCCACTGGGAAAAAAAAAAAAAAAAAACCAAACCATATTAATGTCAAAACATAATAGCTGAAAAAACTTTTTTAAAAAGGTATTTTGATATTAAATATACATAAATTGGATTTTAATAAAGGCANAAAAGGTATTTTGATATTAAATATACATAAATTGGATTTTAATAAAGGCAAAAAAAAATTAACTTGTATTCTTTTGATGGACACCATTCTGCACAAGCAAATTCAATAATTAACTCAGTACCAGCCAAAACCAGCGCACACACAGAGTTCACACACTCKSCAAGATAATTTTCTGATATTCCTTRAGAGCCAATATTAACAAAGTCTACAATAACCTGCTGGAAGACAGAAGGCAAATAAACTCTTCAGTGAGTTCTGTTCTCCCATTTACAAATCAGCCCAGTTCCCTAAACTCTGAAAAAGCCATTAGCCTTGAGTATAATCAAGGTCCCTGTAGATAAATAAAAAGCTTTATGGTTGGGTTGGGCTGTAGATGAGTTTATATAGTAAAAACATTCACCAAACTGAGGTATAAGTCCTTTGCATAATTACTTTTGTTTATTATACCTCTGTCTTCCTTACTCTGAGCTGTTGTTTTTCTACAGTGTCTTCACTCACATGGGCTAAGGTGATATCACATAACTGCAATAAAGATGTGTTTTTTTAAAAAAATTATTATTCTATTTGTATTTATAAATACCCTTGCACACATTTCATGCATTCCAAGACATAATTTCAGGTCTTTAACAAGGAAAAGCTACTCTTGTGTCTTCACTAAACCAGTTTGTTGATAACAAACAGATTTTAACTAACATTTGGACTATCCATGGTTTCAAACACACAGATGGAATCAATAGTTGTTTGCTGTGTAACAGAATATGTCTAACATAACAAATATGCCCAGAGTGTRAAACAAGAAGAGAAAGTAAAGAATGCAGAAAATGAACTTGAATGAGTCAGATAATAATGTTTACATACCACTTTGTGCTTGTCTTAGTCCTTTTAATCAATGAAAACATTTCCATGAGAAAAGAATTCTACATAAATAAAATAAAACAATTTTCAAAGTCAGCTGAAGAAAAGAGTCACAATAATATATATATGACAACTTATAAGTAAACATCTCTGGGCATTGTTCAAAGTAAAACAAACAAACAAACAAACAAACCCCACCCCACAAGAGCCCTGGCTTTGTGCAAAAATCTCTTAAGAAATAAAGGCCCATCAACAAGTTTACAAAAACAAAATTCTTCAGCTTTGAAACTTTGTTCAAGCTATTTATTATATTTGGATACCCTTATTGGTAAGATGATCACATCTACTAGATCCCAGTTTAGTCTACATATTTGGAATATCTGAACCCTCTGGAGTCTGATTTCAGTGCTGAAGGATCTCTTGACTTTGACCTTTTACTTTTAGTGGGCAAAATTCAGCTGCATGAACCTGACCTTATCACAGCACTCAAAAGCTCTTGGATTGAAGTGCTTTGATTTCACCAACAGATCCATTTTATACAGGGACTTGGGAATTTTTCTTTAAGTCTATTCATGTAAATGAATATTTCACAAGAACAATGTATTCAAGAATTTGATTTTTGTTTGTTGATAAATTCATATTAAAAGTACAAAAAAAGGTAATTATCTTTTATAAAAGTGCCTTTTCTACAGGTGTAGCCATCATCTTGACTGTTTAATGTAACACCTCTGCAGCTTAATATACCCCAGGAAAAGCAATGACAATGCACTATGAAATATGCTTTTCCAGTGTCCAGTTTTTCAGGCATAAGAAATCATGGTTGTCTTATTATGGTGAGCAGAAAGAAAATTTGAAAATGAGTTGTTAAAGGCATTGAAAATGCATTTTACTGGTTTCATTTTGAAGCAATATTCACATTTAATATCTAATCAGAGGGAAGTTGGGTTTTTCTGACGTATTTCTCCTGAACAAGTAATCACTACTGGCACAATTTTATATGGAAAAAATATGTAAAATAATGGACACATAACCTTTATAAAGCTGTGGAAATGAATATGTTTCAAATTTAAAGTAGCCTTTAAATTTTGGAGACAGGCTATGGTTGAATTCTGTTTTCACTTTCAGATTTGAATATCTACTGAGCTGAAGGATCTAACTATGTTGTCATTTACTAGACAATAGTCAAATAGGAAAATTCCAGAAACCTGTTTCTTTTGCTTTTCCATCCTTTTCTAGCAATTTTAGATATAAATAATTAATATAAGAATGAGGGTTAAAAATAACTTMGGACTGAATCTATTCATATAGCAATCATATGCAATAATTTGTAATACTACTTAATTTGTATTACTACTCACAAAATAAAAATTCATTCTGATTTGTCACAGGGTAATTTTCTTTGCTCCCAGAGTAATTTTAAAACTCCTCCATCTTCTTGGCCTAGGGGAGAAARCAATTTATTTACTCTCTGTCTTTAAAACAGCAGCATCCATTATCAGTTTCACAATTAAATATGGTAMCTATCAAAATATGTAGTATTAAAACATAAAAAAAACTATCTGAAAAACTTTATTTATTTAGAGCATATTCCGTACAGTGTACAACTGAAGGGTTGCATCCCTCCTCTCTGTCCAAGCATGAGAATTCCTTTTGTTGCTGTTTTCTGTTTAGGGATATAGGAACACATGTTTTATATTTAGACACTTCAGCAGTTACTGAAGTCTGGGGAAAAAAATCCAAAGCATTAATTATCTCCTTCAGATCCTGAGCTCATCAGTGCCTCTGTCAGTGTCTGGGCTAAAGGCAAGATATGAGCTTTAAAGCAGCACAGCTGAAACACAAACCTGGATCTAACTCGGTGCAACAGGAGCCAAACTCTCCCCTGAACATCACCTACAATGTCAGAGAAACCTTACAGTCTCCAGAGAACCCCAGATCCCTCACACTCCACCTCTGCAGCAGCAAAAAGGGATTACATGTTTAACYAAGGCAGCCCTTGAGAATCAGCTTCATTTTTAAGAGCTCAGCTTTGCTTTTTTAAGAGTCAGAGGTTTAAACAAGGGAGTGTTGTGAGGCAGACCAAGGGAATGGCACATTTTTTGGTTTTGTACTTTGAGCATGTCTCAATATATTGATGGACTGAAAGCTAATGAGAGATGGTCTCTTCCCATTGCAAATTGCTTGAAATTGCTTCTTATTCTTTCTTCAATATCTCAGARAAGATACTACTGGTTTGTTTAAAGAGTTTCAGGATTTAGAAGGATAGAAGAAGCTGCATGAAAAAAAACATTAGGGTTGGGGTGTTTGTCATATTTTTTTCTTTCTGTCCTTAGCAGAGACAAAAAAAAACCCACTGATTTTTTTTTAAACTTTAAATTGTCATTARCCTGCAATAAGAGGTTTTTAAATTTAAACTTGAGATTACAAAAATTGACCTTTGACTTTTTAATATTAAATTTATGATTAGTTTAATGACACTAAGAATCCATACAAAAGGCTGTAAGGTTATGCTAATTTAGCAGGTACCTCTCCTGATAGTCTTAATGATGTTATTTTTCTATTCCAATGTAATATTTTAAGCTTCTGTAACATTAAAAAATGTTAAGGAACTATTTTCAGATGTCACTATGACCTTTTAAAATACCTAATCTAGCTACTTAGAAGCTTTATAACTCACGGGTTTATTTTAAAAAGAGTGTGGGAGGATAATCAAAAAAAATATTTTTGTACTGAGCAAAAAGAAAAGTGCACTAATTCTACATCAGTAAGCACACTTCTTATAGAAAGCTGTCCTTCAGTACAATCAAATGCCAGTGAATATTGTGGTACCACAATACCACTYGAGTGTCCTTCAAGGTACCTTTATTTGTGGTTAGACATCCATTTAAAACTCCTTCCATCAGATTATTGTTCTTTTGAGTTATTTTTATGATCCATGTACACACTTGCAATTGCAACCTTATTTTTTTTATTATGTGAAATATATGGCTGGTCTTAGTAGATTTTTCTGCATGTATACAACAAAAAACCAGCCATCAGACAGTGTGTGAAGCCTGGACATGAATTTTTGGGTTCTATCCATGGGACCCAAAAAACTGCATGACTCACACACAGGTGTCATGTGTGAAAAATGTTTGCCTCATGGACTTCAAATCAGATCAGAATTGGAARTGTGTGGATTAAACAATAACATAATTAACTGGCAATTATTGAACRATGCATTCAGGATCTGCTTGAGGTTGAACCAGATAAACCACAACACRAAAGACAAGACTCAGACAAGGAACTGCAGATTTTGAAACACCTGCTGTAACTGATCACCCACACTTAAATCACACACCCATCCTCTCACAGCTCCATGAGTTTCAGGCACAAACACCTCTCTGTGCATCCCTTCTTGCACTTTCTTCCCATGGGAGACGTGGATGCTGCAGTGCTGAGTGTGCCCAGGATGTTCTCTGCTTCATGCAGGGGARAAAGCTTCCTTGAGGGAGCACCTGGGGGTCCCTCCTGGTTCCCTGGGAACCAAATGGGTGCCTTCTCCCTGTGCTGTCCCAGGGAAGAATGCCCAATCCAGCCCAAGCATGGTGTTACTAATTTTCATATTGTTATCTTTCTATTACTGGAAATTTTCAATGTCTAATGGTTCCCCTGAGTACGAATTCTTTCTTTCCTGTGCAGGTTCACAAAGGGTAAGAAGGAAATAAGTCCAGAGAAAATAAAATATTGGCAGCTCTTAGATTTTATATTATTATTATTGCCTCTGCACTTGGACAACCTGAATTTGAAAAAAAAAATTAAACTGGCCCGAATTAAATAACCTTGCTGCAAAGACCATGAAAGGGTGAAGAACTGTCATCTCTTCAAATGTTTGTTTCCACCAGGAGGTTCATGCCTGTGTGTTTATATATGTATTTATGCATTTATATACACACAAATACATCCATTGGTATGTGTATGCATAGACATTTTTTCCCATAAAGCAGCATGTGTTTTTTTTTAAAAAAAAACTCAGCCACTCACATTATGTGGCATATTCTTCAACACTTGAATGTTTTAGCATTACAAAGGCATTCATCAGTAGCAAACTGAGCTCTCTAAGTGTCACAATAAGAAGCATTTCTTCTATTACCCAATCATTTTCACACTTTTTTTTCAGTATTCACTCCTAGTTTTGTTTTTATCCATGCTATAAAAAAAAAAAAGAAGAAAAAAAAATGCCTCCTGAAGCTTATCTGCTTTTCTGTTGGTTTTGTATGATTGTTGCATATGTTTGAATCACAGAGGTACAGTGCAATTCATTCTGAATTGCATTCTGAATTGTCCACTAAACACAGAAAYAATTTTTCTATTATCTGTTTTCCAAAGTTGCAGTTAAGACAAAGTAAACCACAGCTTGAAGTGGGCCTGTCATTCATTTAAAAATCAACAAGATTAAAGCTTTTAATATGTTTTAGTTAGTTCTGAAAGAAGGAGGGGACTGGACTTGGTGATTCATATGTGTCCTTTCCAACATAATCAATTCCTGATGTACAGCTGCTCAGATTTATGTGTTTGAGGTGTCACTGGCTAAAATTCTTGGGCATCCCAGCATTTGACTTCATACTTCTCTGTGATTCTTCCTCCAGCTGTCATCTTTCCCTTCTTTCATGGCTTTCTAAACCACCTCTTCTCTTCAGGAACCTCTTCAGTACCTTTTCAGTATTGCCTTTTCCTTTCAGGCTCCAATTTCCTAAGTTTAGATGCAAAAAACTTTGCATAAGGAAATGTTTGATCAGTTTAATAATTAATCAGCAGTTCTGTCCCATGTCTCTTCATTAGATAACCCAAACATTTGGGTTTGGACATTCATCCATCACACACATACACCCAACGAGATGCTGTGCCTGCATGTAGCATTCAAATTTCAGCTATTTTTATAACTATGAAATAAAGCAGTGTCTCTACTGACTGTGCAATGAGTGCGTCTGATGTTCCTATCAGGTACCTAAATTTGTTATTCGTTGACTTTAAATTTTACTTTGTTCAAATAAATGAGTTTYCCAAAGCTATTCTATTCACCTCACCTAGTTTTAGCCCTTTAAATMAGGATTCTGCCTGAGACTGTACCTTCTCTGTGTCCATTTGGTAAACCATATGCCTAAGCAACCTTTATAATTTAAAAATATTTAGTGAATAAAGTTATTGGAAATCAGAAAAGTATTCACTCACGCCACTGTTGACACCTTCACTTGGGCAGCTGAATTTGCTCTGGAACACCATGTCTCTGAGAGCCTAGATAACTTTTATGCTCTTGGAAAAGCTATTTTTTTCAGGCATATTAATTTATGTTGACATATAAATTTAAATGTCTTGAATCAAATCCTGTCCCACCAGCCTAGCCTATGTTCATTATAACTTGCATTTCTCTAGTCTGGATAGAAGAGGTGCGTCCAGAGAGTGATCCCTTCTGCTTCCTTGAGGATGATGCTTCTCCCTTTCTTCTAATTGCAGAGAGTCTAAAATAATTATCTATTATATCTATTATATCTAAGCTATAGAGTAAATTCTAAGATAATTAAAATTAGGTGAGATGGGTTCCACTTTGTTCCAAAAGCACTGTCCTCTCAATTATTTACTGATTTATTATTTTTTTATTATTATCAAATTAGCTGATGATAATTTACATATGCATATGTATATTTCTGTATATTTGAGATTCTTTATTTCCAATATATTTTTTTGTTCCTATTCAGACAATTCCAGTTTCYAGTGAAAAAATRTAATTGTAGGCAGACAGGTAGGTTRCATAGACTCAGAAGGCTTCCTAATGCAAACAGACTCACCCTCCAGGTTATTTACASTCTTGAAAAGCATAGTTTGCCTAAGGGGATTTTATCAGGGATTCTGCAAATCATTTCAGTTCAAATCCATAGGTGATTTTTCCATCTTGTTTCCATATTCTGATACTAGAAACCATGTGGATTACAAGTCATAGGACTGGGGAAATTTATACTTGAAAATGTCCCTCATATAAATCCTATGTTACAAGGAGCAAAATTGTAGTAATTCTGACAATTTTTGTTTTGTCTGGTTTTGTTTTCGAGGCTGATAAACAAGGATATTAAGTTTGATGCTTTTTACTATATCCCTTTCCTTAATAGACTACCGAGTGCACAACTTTATTGTTTAGAGCAACTGTCATACTAAAGCAGGATATAGAGAAGAAATAAGGCCAAATATAAAATAGTCAAAGAGGATGAACAATAGTCCTCAAACAGGCATTTCGAAAATGTGAGAGTTTGTGTCTTTAAACTCAAACTGGAATTTATTTTGACTGCTGTTCTTACAGAAGTAAGCAATGTCATCTTAGTTTCTGCTTCAGATTTGTCTAGGACTCCAAGTTGACATATTTYA
Organism: Malurus melanocephalus; assembly: GCF_030028575.1. NCBI lineage: Eukaryota > Metazoa > Chordata > Aves > Passeriformes > Maluridae > Malurus > Malurus melanocephalus. The sequence goes on from NW_026623454.1 coordinate 398,490, forward strand.
TTTTAATTAGGTATTCTATATCTGCTCTTCTTACTTAAAGAAAYATCAGTCCCCTACGTACCCAGACAACCTCTCCAGGTTACCATGAGGTCAGCACCACAAACAGAGCAAGGGGAGAGCCACGACCTCCATGCAGAGCAGGCTCGCTGCTGACAGCACTGCAAGCAAAACTGAATTCTGCAAAGCTGAATCATGTTCTWACAGAGATGAGGATCCAGGGATCAGCTGGGCCTTCCTCCCACACAGGCTGAAGAATAGAATTCATAACTGGGGGAGGAATAGGTCTGAGGGGAGAAGGAAGATCCTGCAGAGGCTTAATTCTTTCTTTTGGTGGGCAAAAGGAGACAGAGGCAGAATATTYCTAGGGGATGTTACCAACTCTTCCCCCACTCTGAACTGCAGCAGTTGAACTCATCCAAGTCACACTGCAGCCCTATTTTTTTTGGTGTACACCATAACTGCTGATTTGGGTGACTGTTAATTCCATGGAGCTGCATCTGTCAACATCTGCTAGCAYGAGGACTATCCATCTTACATGTCACAAAAAAATGCTATCTGTTTTCCTAACTTCATTTATTCAATACCCCATTGTACAGTAAAAATGAAAAGCAAAATATTTCCTGAGGAGATAATTATTTTATTTTGCTGGCAGATTCTAGTTAGGATGAAACAAGTATTTTTGGTTTTCCATGCCTGCAGCTTTTTAAGTGGCCTGTAACTGGAACTGAAACTCAAAGACAAAAATGAATTTGCTGTTTTGTGAAATAATTTCTAGAATAAAAAGATGATGAAAGCTATTAAGTGTTTTCCAGAACTTAAATATTCAAAAATGCAGAATTACCATTGGCCTTTTTTAATTATCCAGTCTATAACAAGCAAACCCTTAAATAACATTGAATAACAAAAAGATTATATCATGAAGGTAAAGAATATAATACACTTCCAGGACTAGATATCAAATGGAGATTGAAAAGCAATGGGCATAATTTAAATCAGGAAAGGTTCATACTTTWATAATAAAGTCAAAAATAAAAACTTTTTGCCCTGGAGGAAAGTCAAACGGTGGAGTAGGTTGCCCAAAGAGGTTTTAGTGTCAGTACCTGTRAAGTAGGGAAGAAACCTGGAATACCCCAGTCTGACCTCATAGCTGACATGGTGCGATGTATCCAAATCTCCAATAAACACAGAGTTGGAGAGGAGGGTGAAACTCTGTTTTATATGATAGTTTTCAATGTTTCTGCCCAAAGGACATGAGATAACATAAAATGTAGTCCAGATTTTCCAAATATAAATAAAGATAGATTCCAACAGTTTTCATGTGTTCTGGAGGAGATGGAGTAGTTTCCTGGAGTTCCAGGAAATTCATTGTGTTTACTAAATACATGGAAACCACCTCCATTTTATTAAAATCCCTGAGCTATAAAAACAGAGACCAGGAAAATGTCAGRGAAAAGTACCCAGTGTGCTTGCTTTGTATTTATGCTCAGCATGAGCGTGCCTTAGTCAACTTTTGGGCTCAGCATAGACCTTTAGTCTGAATCAGACCGTTCTAATAACCATGTTCTAAATAATGAGTGGTGATCCTGAAGGAATCTCACCAACACAAGCAGAAAGGGTGCTGTGGCTCAACATTAATTCTCTTTGAGCTTGTTTACTTTCATTCTGAATATATCATGTACAKAATCCAGATCAGAGTATTCAACATTCCCAGCCTGATTATTTGAAATCCCAAACTGAATACTTACTTTCCCAAATTCTGATACGTTTGGATATAATTAAGTACCATAAATTAAAACTAAGCAAACCCTATGGCATGTAAGAGTATCATAGTTAAACTTCATTTGCACAAAAATATGCTGTGAGATATGGAAAGCTAGAAARTTAAAAGGCAGCCTTCTAAAATGAAGTGTGTATTAAACATTTGTTCTTTTGATTTTAGCTTGGCAGCTGCTAAGAAAAAAAAACTTCAGCCAACGAGAAAAGGTTGTTATATTCTCCAGCACTGATACTCTAAGTATAAACGGCAGAGTGTTCAGATACCACTGGATTATTGGGATTGTGATGCTTCACAAATTGGTCATTATGACAGGAGAATTAAGGGAAAAGAGATTTTCAGCACAGAACGTACAAATGCTAAAGAGAACAGTAGAATTAATTTTACATTAATGAGACAAGTTCTCCAAAGCTCACAGAGCAAACTGTTGATGAAAGTTTTATATTAGGTATGTCAACTGTCATCTGTGAAGATGCTACAGGGCACAAACAAAGCTTTCTTTTTGAGAGATACTGCTTTTAATTCTGAGTTTCTAATGTGCACTGACTTTCTTAAAGATTTTGATTCAAAAAACTCATTATTTTATTCATTATATATTTTGTCTATTACTTGGGAACCATGTTAATGAGGCTCACGGGCCTATTTTAAGGCATCAGCATGCAGCTGGTTTTTAGTTTTGTAGTGCAGAAATCCAGACAGCAATGGACTCTGTAATTACTAACAATTTAAAAAAAAACCCATCAGCAAGGTAAGTACAGTTCAGCCCTTGAAGAGAAGGGTTTGGTGGCTGTGGGTTTTTGTTTGTTTGTTTTGTTGTTCGTGTTTTTTTTTTTTTTGAGAATATACCTCTGAAGTATGTGCAAAGTAATAAACAGTAGAGATTTGTTTATTGGTCGATGTTTATCCCTTTTRTCTCTTTACACTTCACCATGATACAGAGACCCTTCACACTGGAAATGTAAATCAGATTTTTGCTCTATGCTTGTGTCCCAAACAGACTGTACACAGTTTCCTATTAAGTTACCTTACCCAAAACCCTGTAATTTTCAGCATCTTGAAGCATGTGTTGAATATGTTGATTGTATTTCCTTTATATGTGCCTTTTCATTCAATTCTCCCAGTCACCTTAAACCTTAGATTGTTAAATATTTTTTCTTTCAGAAATTGACTATTTTCCTGGAAGGAATAGATGCTCTGAACTARAATGGAATATTGAAGAGGAACAAATTATCTGACTATGCCACCTGAATATACCAGCAAATAATATTAGAAAAAGATATGGTCCTGGATATCATATCTTTTACCTGCCTTCAAGGAAGACTTTAGGGTCTGTTTGAGCTCTGTGCATTTGCAGCTCATGTCTGTAGTGGTTGGTATTATGGAATAGRATTAAGAGCTTCCTTACATGGAACTGGATGTGTGAGTTAATCTCAGTTAACTTTTTCTGTCTGAAAATYGCACACCTAGACTAAGGCTATTCCCTGTGCTTCATAGATCTCTATGAACTCATGGATCTCTGGGCAGGTCAATGAAAGGTGTCCCTGTCCTCAGAAGGGAATTTGGAAAYAGATGTTATCTTTAAGGTCCCTTCCAAGCCAGGTCATTCTATAATTCCGTGACCTGCTGCCTATGAAAGGACAAAGGGACTTTCAAAGCCAAACAAGGTCTTTCAGGAGAGGCAGGATGGATTGCTATATACAAATTCCATCTTCCAAAGCACCCAGGTGAAATGAATCTTAAACCAGACACCTAATTTTTTTAGCTAAAAGAAAGTGACGTAAGGTTCCTTATTCTCTGAGGAACTYTTTGCAATTCTGCTGAAAATATGAAAGGTTTCAAGGTATTCCATGGTATCCATGAGGACATACACTTGAGGTTAAAATAAAAATTTTTCATGCTGTTTAGGAAGATTGAAGTATGCTTTGATGTGTTAAGTGGGGACTGGGAAGTGAGTGGAGCTGTTTGGGGTTTTTGAAAATCATAAAATATTTCTTAGACCAGAGTGACTAAACAACACTATGCAAATAGTCTCTTAGTTGGGAAGCTCAGCCYCCCTCCAGAGCCTTAATCTGTCTAAGGAGCTGATTCACCACATACTTCACCACAGTCTTCATCACAGCCTGAAGGAGAATCTCTGTTTTGGCACCTGGAGCACCTCCTGTCCCTCCTTCTCCACTGACCTTGGTGTCTGCAGAGTTGYTTGTCTTACATGTTCTCACCCCACTCTTCTCTGGTCACAATTACAACAGCTCAATAACTTTTTATTTCYTCTTCTTCAGTATTTTATCACAGAGACATTACCACCATTCCTAATGTGCCCAGCCTTGGCCAGGGCCATGTTTGTCTTTGGAGCTGGCCAGCATTGGCCCTGCCAGACACGGAGGAAATGTCTGAATTTCTGGCAGTTTCTCACAGAAACCATCCTTGTAGCCCCTCTGCTAYCAAAAYCAACCAAGCAAACCCAGGGCAATGAATAATGCCAAAGAAACCCTCGGGGCAGGGTTCAGGGTGCATGATGGTCTTTTTGGACATCTATTGGCAATTATTCACATCTTTCTCAACACRGAGTGAACAACTAAGAATTATTCTGCAGCTCTCACAAAGGATGATTCACTGTATGCAGAGATGATTCACTTGAGCTAAAGACCCACACAGTACCAAGTGAGAGTTGTAGAAACAGGACTCAAAAAGCTCATTTTTCTYAGCAGGCAAATGAATAGCGAGTCTTCTGTCTGCAGCTCTTGGGATATTTGTATTTCTGTGCTGCAAATACCTTCATTAAAGATTAATCATATCTTGTAACAAAAGTGCAGGTCCCTTATCACAGTACAATTTCCCAGTGGCATTAAAGGAAATTGTGCTGTAAATATATGCATAATTTCTAGGAGATATTTTTTCAAGTATTTTCAGTTATTTTTTGCATCTTGAGATTTTCAGCGTAAATCTGGTTTGTCTGTTTTATGAACAAAATTTCTTATGCCTTTAAATGTGTGGAAACAATAAAGTAATTTAGTATATAAAACAGCTTAATAAGAAGGAGAGTCTATGCACCCTGCAAATGATTTAACTCCGCCTATACTCTTTCATTAACAACCATTACTTATATCCTCTCTGAACCCACTGAGGTCAGAGGAACGAATGTTGTTGCCTCTGGCRGACTGTGACTAAACAAATACAGTATAATGCAGAGGAAGATACTGCTAAACATACCCAAACCCTTTGAATCATGTAAAAGGACTTCTCAGTAAAGAACTTCACAGAATGCAARGCCTCTAAATGAGTCAGTTGCACCTTAAAAATGTGAAGATGCTTTATTTGGATTCCTTGCTCCCCCATGTTTGTAGCTTTCCATCTGTTTWAATCCTCTGTTTCATAGTATTGATTCTTCAGGTGTGTCCTCAATTCTGCTCTGCTCCCCCAGCTCTGCTCATGTTACTGCAGGAAATCCAGTGGTGGCTGTGAGTGCTGCCAAAGAGGCTRCTGAACAGTTTGGAGGGTAAATGTCTAGGTCAGACCCCATTTATGAACCAACTGACTCTTACCCCTCAGGAGCACATAGTCAGCTCTTGAAGGTTATTTCAGCCCACAAGAGCTCCACAGGAAAGGGGAGGCTCTCCTGAAGAGCAGATATCTCTGTCTCTGGGAGTTGCCTACCTTTCCCCAATAAATGAGTATGGACAGTAGCACCTCTTGAGCTTGGGGGTCATGTAATACCTGGAAATGAAGGTTATGAGCTGTTCCAAGAGCAGAGACTTAAASAGATAATTACTTTGATCTAGTCATTTCTGTGTTTCAGATGTCAATAATATTACTACCAGATGATCAAAAATACAGCATAAAAACCTCTGTGGTTAAGTGCTCTGCTGCAATTACCAGCACATGCTGCAAGGATGGAGCAGACAACTCACTGCCAAGACATTGTATTGCAGTAGACTCAAAGATATCTTGACATACATGGAGTTAAATTAGACTCACAGAGGCATTTCTGCTTTATATAATATTTTTCAAGATTATGATATGAGTAATGTTTACAGCAAGGAACAATCCTATTTGAACTTTCACTAATTAACAACYTGGGAGTCATTAAATATTTTAATGAGACAAAATCAACTGCTGTCTGCAGAATGGACACAGATGGCAAGGTTGTGAGAAGAAGAGGTGTGGAAGAAGTAGTATTATGTAGCCATGGAAACGATGCCTCTGCCTTTTTTCCTCCCTTCTCTCTCTTGGGTTCAGTAATGCAGCACATCATTAGGGTGTCTGCCTCTCCTGACAATGGCAACTTTGCAGTGTCAGTCAGTAAATCCTTGTATCCATTCACACTGTCAGCACTAAGTGATAGAAAGCCTGGGGAAGATGTGAGATGCATGCCAAACAGGCTCCTGCTCTGTCACAGTCTAGTCACGTATTCTTATGCAACTGTCAATTTTGAAGCTCAATTCAATAAGAAAGAACAAAATGGAACAGGCCTGGCTAGACAGCGTTCTGTCAGTGTAGCTTCTAAAGTTCATTTCAGTGCTCATGTAGGTAAAAATGCTGAAAAATGAGGCTTGACTGTGTGGGTACATGGGACAAGTGGAATAAAGMTGTGGCTGAGCTCTGGTTAGAAGCAGTTTTGTTAATCCACTGCAGCCAGACCTTAGTGCTGGTGTTTAATTGTGCTAAACTGGATGGTGACGTGTTTTTGAATTGGTAGCAAAAAAGAAAACGTTAAAACCCTTGAATGTCAGTTATTCTCACACAGAGTTGTTCCCATGTGTACCAAAAGCACTTATTTATCCCTAGCAAAAAGCCTTATAATTATAAGAAGCTGAAGCAGAAAAAAAAAGGCTGAGTAAAAATAGAATAGAAATTCAGTCTAAATGCACTGAAAAAAAATTCAACACGAGCTCTGTGCTAACCTTTTTCTGTCATTTGTAGCAGTAATTAAACTGATTCTAAATGCCTTTTTTAACTCATTTGGGGTTAGAGATTCCAGAAGGRGATGGAAAAGCATGAATTTATGGATCTACCAAGTACAAGTAATAARTCCCATGCTTTTACCACAGGTTTGTGTTTCTTAAAACTTTTAGCCCCACAGAAGTGTGAGGCACAAATGACAGCATCATAAGAGGCAAACATTAGAGTAATTACAAACTATTCTGATAGAAGAAAGGGAATGAAAACAACTTGGGGCTTAATTTGCACAGGCAAATGGAGAAACAGATTCTCTCCATGGATTGCATGTGCTACCTACACTGTGCCTTGGGGAAACACAATTTCTGCAGAGCTCGTCCCTCATCTTCCCCTCTGCAGTGGAAACAGCCCTGCTCAGAGTGGAGGTGCTCCTGTGGGGAGCGTTCCTCAGAGCCAGGAGGATGCTGATGAGACAATGTCTGAGTCACTGTCTGCTTCCTGATYGACTTCTGGGTCAGCACAAAACCACACAACCTAACGACCCCAAAAGCACTGATTTATCCCAAGCCATGAACCTAAATAAGGCACAGGACAGTTCTCATAGATCAGACTGCCCTGCTTTTCTGACCCCATGAGTCACAGGTCAGTATCTTAYCCACCCTGGTTGGACTYGATGATCTTAGAGGTGTTGTCCAACTTTAGCAATTCCAAGATGCTGTGATCTTCTCCTGGCCAGGTGCCCATGGAAATGGTGAATACTGTGGATCTTCAGCCATGATCCAGGAACAACTCCTGCCAGGCAATGACAGAAAGCAGCTCCACAGGTAGGGAGTGCAGAATGGTGCTGGAACTGACGTCTGTATTCTGGTATTATCAGGGATGTGTGCCTGAGCAGTCCCTGCTGAYGTTCCCTGAGAGATCTGGATTACAAAACCGGAGAACAACTCACATGGAGCTGCACTTTGGGATGTTTGCTCAGAAAGAATATTGAACGGGGTAACATGCAGCTCACAAAGGGATGTCTCCATCTAGACTTGACTGTTCAGCACTGAGATTGGGTCAGAAAACGTGAACCRCCAGACAAATTGTGAGGTTGTCCTCCATCCAAAAGGATGTTCTTCTGGACTGAAAAAAACCCAATCAGCCTACAGCTTAATGCATGTGCATTTTTCCTTGGTATATTTAAACCTTAGTATATTAAAACAAAAGACAAAAATATGCAGATTTTAGAAACTGTTGGCCGTTACATATTTTGTTTGCATGAGTATACATGCTTCCAACTTATTTTAMTTCTTCAAATTCTCTGGTTGTCTTTGGGCATCATGTTTATCCCTGCTGTGCTGGTGCCAATTGCAATGGACTTTTTATATTTAGAATACCCTATGTTCATGCCTGTTTTTAACTCAAAAGTTGCTTCACTTAGTTATCAAAACATAATTTAATTAGCAGATGGTTTTGACAATTGAAATTCAAACTCTAGGTGCTAAACTTTCATTGTAACTCCTCTTTTATATTTCAGAGTTTGGGAGCTCTATTGTGTCGGACTATTTTCATGTCTGATCAAACTCTGAGAACTGACAAACAACAGGGCATATGAACAGCTGGCCAAGCKGCAATTTGGAAGAACCAGATTAGAATGCAGAGCTTTCTATTTTAATTAAAAAAAATCTGAAATGTTGATATTTTTGCAAGACTTAAATGCTGTCTGGTTGTAAACTAACCCCCTTCTCAACTAACTAACAAGATAATGTTTTCATTTTTGTTTTTCAAATATTGTGTGTTGGAGTTGTTTGTTTGGATTTTTTTTTTTTTTTTTTTTTTTTTTTTTNCAATTGGTTTGGTTTGGTTTGGGGCTTTTTTTGTTTGTTTAAAGTTTTTTTATTTCTTTTTTATTTCCTGGGAGAAAAGGCTGACTTGCCACCTCCTTTCAGGTAGTTGTACAAAGCAACCAGGGCACTCCTGAGCCTCCTTTTGTCCAGGCTAAACAAGCCCAGCCTCAACTTCCTCCACTGCTCCTCATATGACTTATTCTCCAGATCCTTATCCAGGTTGGCTTTGGACCATGAAAAAACCCAACCCAACCAACCCTAAAAAATTACTTTGCAAATGAATATTTAGATTAGAAATGCTTCCTGTGAAAKTTCAGACATTTTTCACATTAAAAAATTAAAATTACTTGTAATCTGATGACCTTGCAAGACAATTACTATGTCAGGAAGGAAGGGCAGCCTTGTGATTAAACCTTAGAGAAATGGATTCAACTCTTTCATCTGTTGGTGTCCTTCTTCTTAATTTCTTTATTTGAGGAAGATTACACAGACTGGGATTGTGCAGGTAACAAGGCAAAATCTACTGGGGAGCCAGGCATGCCAGCAATTTTCATGTATGTAGAAATTACCAATAAAAGAAGGTGAATAATTTATTTTCCATGTGCATGATGGAAATAATAGATTTGAATTTGACAGTGACTTGCTTTACAGGTTACAAAACTGGAGACAATAACAGAAAGCAAGAATAAGACAAGCCCATGGAAAACGGTAGAGATTTTAGGAATATAATGAATGTATTCTGCCAGAAATCACCTCGATTAAGTTCATCCTACTCCAATGGAAAAATGGCTTAGACAATGTTTTGAGTGATCTCAGAATCATCTCTGACTATGCCTACAGCAGGAATTGCTTTGGTACAGTAGGAGCAGATCAGAAGAGTGAGGCAGCAGGACACATCTACCCTAAATATAGTATGCAGGATTTAATTCAGGGTTAATTTAATTGGAAGCAAACATTCTCACAAGCCCATGGATGACAGCTGATTCAATTTACCAACCACAAGCTCAAATCCTTATATTTTCTTTGGGATTTGGAGTTTATATGAAGTGTAGCTGAAGTAGAGTCTGTGGTATAGTGGCCTTCTAAATMAGCCTGGTCTGAATGTATCAAAATAGCTTTACTAACTGAATTAATACGAAATTAAGGTGGTTGTATTCCTGACCTTGCTATTATTCCAAACCAAATGCTAATGTGCTTGCTGCCTGTTATCTGGAAGGAGATTATCTGGACTGTACATTAGCCAGGAGTTTCCTTCACTCAGTRCCCTGGATAAGGCACAGAGCCGGAGAGGGAGTGCTGCAATGCACACGCTGCTCACATCGTGGCTGACTGTGCACAGTGAAGATTAAAAGGCTTCTAAAAAACCTCTTTGTATTTTTTTTCCAAGGTTGAATATACTAAACAAATGCTTATAGCATAATATGCATCTGAATTAACCATATTTTTGTCTTTTTCTAAGTTATATTTCTTTTTATCCCAAGAGTTATCTTTTTTTTTTTTTTTATCCCTTTGCCATCTCTTTGCTCTGTATCCAATATCAAGAATATAAACTCTTCTGATTTTATTCTTCTAATAATGCAAGTATGGGATAGTCAGAGAGTCATAGAATTTTTAAGGTTGGAAAAATGCCACCAAGATCATCAAATCCAACCTCTGAACATATACCACCATGCCCAATAAACCTTATTATGTAGTGACACAGCCACTTTTTTGAAAAAAAWCTTCCAGGAATGGCTCCTCCACCACTTTCCTGGGTAGCCAGTTCCAATGTTTGAGCACTCTTTCAGTGAAGAAATTTGTCCTTATATCCACCCTGAAGTTCCCCTGGTCCAASTTGAGGCCATTTCACCCTGTCATTGTCACTTGGGAGAAGAGACCGAGTCTCTCCTGGTGACAGCCTCCTTTCAGACAGCTGTAGAGAATGACAAGGTCTCTGTTGAGCCTCCTTTACCCCAGGCTGAACACCCCCAGCTCCCTCAGCTGCTCCTCTTCAGACCTGTGCTCCAGACCCTTCCCCAGCTCTATTGCCCTCCTCTGGTCATGGTCCAGCTCCTCAATGTCCTTCTTGAAGTGAAGGGCCCAGAAGCTGGCGCAGTATGTGAGGTGCAGCCTCCACAGCCCCCATGGAGAACTTGACTGGGATTTTTGGGTGCTCACATGCACAACAAAAAATAACAGACAATCACTTAACATGCATCTTACCTAACCCCCACACTATAAAACACAGCTGTCTATAATTAAATTAGTCCTCTGGACAATCTTTTTAATCACTTGAGACCAATACCTCATGGACATAAGCTCACAGAATCATTCAGGTTGGAAAAGACCTTWCATAGTCTATGATTGCTTSTCAGRTTTRTTAGATTTCTTGTTGTAGTAACATAATTGTATTACATTACTATCTTGTCTTTAATTTATTTATTTTTATTAGATATGTATTTTATATTTTCATACTGTATATATTTATATGTACATGATATCTAATATTTTTCTATATTATTCCATACTATATATTAGTATATTATACATTATATAATATTTATATAAAATAGTAACATATTTTAATATAGATATTTTAAAATATATATTTTATATTTCAAATGTATTTTACATACGTATTCTACATTTATTGTTCCAAATTTACCCGCAGTTTTGGAAGTTTACATAAATTGGAAATATTTTCTTTCTCATCTCCGTTCCTGTTTACGTAATTTTAGATTTTACTTTGAAATAGCAACATTGCTTATAGCATTCAAAATAACAAAACTGACCAGTTCATTTCCCTGAAGGATGCTCTCCTAATTTCCTCTGTAATAAGAATTACTACACAAAACATAAAATTAATGGTAACCAGTCTGAATGACGTACATGGAAATGGGATTATTTTGACTTTTCTCTCACTGATTAACTCTCAAGTTGCTTATGGCAATCAGCACCTCATTCATTCACCAGTCACAAAAATATCTAGCCTTTTTTCTTGTCTGGCTTTAGTTCCTGTCATGGTCAGGATTTCTGAGCTGAATATGTAGTGCCCGGAGAAATAAAATGGCACCATTATTTAAATACTTGTTTCCTTTAATTTCTGGGTTAGGGATGTTGCCAGCCTCAAAATTCGGGACACCATACCACAAATAACACCTCCGGTGTAAACAGAAGTCCCTGGAAGTTATTTCTCTATCTATTGACTAGGGTTTTTTTTTTCCATTTTTCAACAGATTTACGCAGCTCAGAATGCATCCTTTGTATCCTTTGGGCATTCTTTATGTTTTCCMGTAGATGATGGCCTGTGAAGGTGTCCCAGAGCTCCAATTTGTAGAYCCACCACACTATTATGTAGGAAATGCCTTGTTATCTGGAGAACTTGAATCATATGTAATTTTAAACAGCTTAAGAAAATAAGAAGGTCAAAAATAGTGTCACAAATGAAACAAAACCAACATCTACTCAAGTGCCTGCAGAAAGTTCCTCTCCCTGCTTCCTTGTCCTGTCCAGATGTGGTGGTGGATGGGATCTGTGCCCTGTGCTGTCTGAGGGCTTTGTCACAGAGCACACCTCAGCCTGCCCTGCACTCTGCTTATCAGCAGACCTCGGAGTGCCCTTCCAGATGGGTTCAGGTCCAGCTCTGCCATTCTCTTTTATTCCTTTGTGTTATCAGACATTTGCTCTTTTAGCTAATCTCTCCTTTGAAACATTTCAAAGGCTCTAGAGAAGCTTAATTTTTTCAGTGTGAAAATCCCTTCTGCTTCCTCTCTAATCTGAAGACAGCCCAGCACTCTGAAACTAAAATAAAATATGTTTCTTTTTAAAAGTATTTAAGTCTCTTCCTGCAAGACCAGTCATGTTCTTTTTGTCATGTTCACTTTATTACATTGAATGTCAAAAATATCTTTCCCAACAGTGATGGCTGCTCAGTATATTTTATAATTTTCACTGAAATTTATATTTATATGAATCCCAGTATTTTAACATCCAAACACTGTCAAGTGTACGTAGTTATTGATTTCTGGCTGAGAATGTACATGAAGGATATCCTGAATGCCGGCCAGAGCATAAAGCTCTGTGAGATTAAAGTCATTCAAGAACAAGCACCAGAAGAAACACGTGTGCCATGGGCTTGGTAGCAAACTAAAGATGAGACATCACCAGCTTCCCAATTTCCTCTGGATTTGTGGCAACAGTGTGTCCAAATCTCCTTGAGATATCAGGTCGCTCTCAGGTTTTATGCTRAAAGCTCTCATACCCATGAATTTTTAGCAAAGAATGCCTTCCTCCCTGAGTAGCCTGAAGGGCATGATTTGAGACAGCTTGGGCTGGTTGAGATTTAAGTTCTTCAGATGCAAGAGTGTTTTCTGAGTCCTAAAGAGCTTTAAAAATCCAAATGACCAYTCAGGCCTTCAGCTAAGCATTTTAGAGAAGCTTGCCAGGCATATCAGCTTAGACACTTAGACAGTTTTCCTTGAAGCCAAAATTGTGCATATTGGGTCTAAGAATTGATTTTCATTTKCTTTCCTGAAATGTAGCTCTCAAAACACATTGAACTGATTTGTTATTCCTCATTGGTTTCTGATTTCTCAAAGATTTGTTCAGTGTCTAATTCTGTGCTCAGGTTTCTTAGCTTCCCCTTAAAATTAATCCCTTGGCTTCTGTCTAGMAGATCCCCACTGGMAAAAGGTGGGGAATAATTATCCAGSRTGCAGTGGGAATGGGAAAGGGGAGGCARTTCCTTTGCCACATCATTCATAGGCTTGAAGCAAAACAGATTAAAGCATTTCACCTTTGTTTTCAACACAATCTTTTATGTACAAAGACACATATATGTTTTCTGAATATATGGTTTCTGAAATTCACAAAATCTGGATGTAATAAAACACCAGGACTCTGAACATTTCTTCATGTCTATGAACATTTCTTCATGTCATGAAGCTGCAATAGTGAGGTTGAAGGGAGAAGGAAGTAAAGCATTCTATGAGCAGAGTTATTATTGACAGTAAATGCCCTTGGCAGGACATCTGACCAGTTCTGTGGGACCAGCACAGAGCAGGCAGCATCAGGACACCTCTGTGTACAGAAAAGTGTTATGATTTTTCCTTTTAAACAATAGTATTGTAGATTTTCTCTGAGATGCAGTTCAGTCCCTGTCATCTTTTTCAGTCAATTAGTCTTAATTTGATTTCAGATGWGCTGGAGATGAGAAATGAAATCAAGTCATTCAGGAGAGCTAAGAAAAGGCACTAATTTGTCAACTTTACAAGTTTATTCTAAGTAGATAAAGAAATACCTTTACTATAGAGAAAAGAGAGAGAGAAAGAATCATGTTGAAATTGGAAGACTGAGTCTGAAGGCCAGAAATATAGCCACAAAACCATTTTAAACACAGTGTAACAAACACTGACAGGTAACACATTAGTGCGATTCCATTAGACTGCAGCAAACCTTGGTGGGAACCAAAATCTTGGGTARGCTACAACAAATGGAGTCTTGAATACATCATCCTCCAATGGCAGTGACATGGAGCTCTTGTGTTTCCTTATAGTGGAAAACATTCTACTACTTATGTCTAATACCGCTTAAATTGCTAATCATTTGTCAAACTGTGAGTTGTTCTGTGCTTTTATGTAGGAGTTGTTATCTGTGAAAACATGTTAGTAATTACCATATAAAAAAACCAACAAAAACCTTAGGAATTTTTTGACTGTATCTTCTAATAAATTCTAATTCTAAATAAAATATTTAACCATGCCATGTTCTATATTAATCTGATGTAAACAGCAGATTTGTGATACATGAAATGGGACAAAACCTTTGGCCTTAGATCAAAATAAAATTTCAAGAAACTACTTGAAATGAAATAATATTGTTTTAATACATCTAAACTTTTCTGGAATATATTTTTTCACTAAGAAATTCTTGTGTTTCTGGYTTTCTTCATGATCCAAAAGAAATAATTATTTTAGTTGTGAGAGTATCCCTAGGGATATGCTTTGCTTTTGGAGAATTCTAASTCATGAGAATTGTTTTTTTCAGATCAGCGATAACTTTTTATTTGTTCGTGTAATAGTAGCAAATATTAGGTTGCAGGGGCAAATATTGTTTTGAAAGTTTTAARTTATCCAGTATTTTATATTTTATGCTAAAAGTATCCATAAACCTTTTTCTTAGAATGTTCCAGAATGTGGAACAGAAAACTGAGGTGACAAAAGGTATGGTAAATGCATCTAGACATTTTCTCTGCATAGGAAAGCCATTTTGTTCATAGTTTTTGTACATTTTAATACACATAATAAAAAAAAAAAATAAAAAAAAACAGAGGTAAGAATCACCACACAGAAGAAGAAGAAATGGTGTTGCAGAATCAAGCTAATTCATTGAGACTTAACCAAAAATAAAACTCCATCCAATCTCTGTTTAGTCACATTATGCTGTCATTTTTCTCTACAACAACATTTTCTTTGAGAGAGGTGAGATGGGGAAATGTGAAAGATTCTGAGAAGCAAATATGCTTTGCTCTGAGCTGTACCTGCCAAACCACAGGTGATGGCAGGATGTGAAGTTCTCAGGGTATCTGATGCATGAACATTCCACTGATTCTTGTTTCTGCACAACCCRTGAACCCATCACCTGTACTACATTGTTTGTTTATCCTTTGTCATATAACTCCAGAACTTTCTCACAGTATTAAAAAACTAAATTTCTAAGTACAAAGCAGTTCATGCCGASGCCTATCTGGTGGGCACAATCTTAAGGAATGTGAATCTTGGAAAAACAGGTTTTTGCGGGGTGATGTTGTGGTAACAACATTAAATTAAAAGGTGAAAGAGAAAAAATGGCTGAAAGACTACCGTCTGTTAGTGCTTAAGGAAAAAAAAATACCTCAGAAGAGCTCTGATTAGTGGTAACCAGGAATGGAGAGATGGTATGGGAGGGGGAGGTACCAGGAGGAAGGAATAAAGCATTTCAGAGAAAACTTTGCACCTGGATCTTGTAGCCTTATGATAATGCAAACTAGGAACATCAGCCAGTTCTGAGATCAGCATCAGCATGTAATTGTCCTTTTGTAAGAGAGGTGAGGAGCACACACATCAAACCAGAATCAGTTTGCAGGGGACATGGGACATCCCTCAGCCACCCTCTCTGAGCTCTCCTTCTTTGCTCCCTGTGTCACCTCTCAGGATGTTTCTGACTGCAAAGAACAGGAGAGGACCTGCKGTTGCTTGGGCTCCCTTGTAGCTACACTGGATTTATACAGTAATCAAACACAAAGACCGATGGACACCACATCTCCAGCTCTCAATGAAAATGTAGCCTCAGGTATCATTATCATTTCAAGGTTCTCTGTTCTAGGGCTGAAAGGTGCATGAACATTTCACTTATCAGTACTAGTTAATACCATTAGATGAGTGAGTCAAGCAACAATTCATAAATCTGCGTGCTGCTAACTGACATTGCAATTCATCAAAGCAAGGGCGAATGGAAAATAACTAGCATTTGAGCTCCTGCTCACTGCATCTCTGCCAAGGGTGAGRCTGTCTCCTAAGGCTTTGGGGAGCTTAAACATACAGATCTGTATTTAAGTCAGCACCTTCTCTGATACTATTGATTAGTGGGCTGTGCAAACTCTGGTTATCCTCTCATCCCAACAAAACATTGGGCATTTAAAAAATCAATGCAGCGTGCACACTGATGTTTTCCTGAATGCTGCTTGATTTCTCACCGCTCTGACAACGAAGGGATTGACTGAGCACCAGCACAAGACCGATACAATCAGCCTGGGTGTCTCTCGAGTGTGTGTGGCTCAGTGCTGTTCTGCAGTCAGGAGAGAGGGGCAGAGCTGTTTGTGCAGCACCATGAGTCTAAAACAAAACTGCTTCTCCAGCAGAGCTCCTGACACCATCACAAGGAGCTGTCCAACCATGTGTAAACTGAGGGATTGAGTGCTCAAGCAAGGGGTCGGGAAACAAGCAAGGCTAGCTAGCTACTGGCAAGCCAAGGCAGCTCATCTTTCAATAAAATGAGGATAACTAATTCATAATTATCACAGRGCAGAAATGAGTGCAGAAGCAGTTATGGGTTAGAAGAAAGTTACAGCTTTTCAAAGGCAGATCTACTTTCCTTCAGTCTGTAAGAATCCTGTTTAAAGATTTGGGGATCTTTGGTCTTGAGCTGACAGCAGGATGCAGCCCTGCACTCATTGGTTACCTTTAGTTGTGATCCTCAGGATTTTTAGTTTTTTCACAGGCAGCAAGTACATAAATGAATGGACCCCCTAAGATTTCTGAGAGTGCTAAAAATATTGTACTGCAACAGAAATCAAAGTGCAGGATGTATTAAGTGGAGGATAGCAGGTTTTCTGTTGCATTGATGTTACCCCAGAGGGATTAAACYGAATTCAATAGAGCCACAAACAATTTACACTGGTGACAAGGAGAGAAAAATTGTGTACTAGTAGCTACAGTACCAGAAGAGATGACTTTATTTGTCTCCAGTTTGAATGCAAGTAATTTTTAGTATTTGTTGGCTAGTTTTTCAATGTCCCTGTGGAATAACATGAAATAGCATTTGTGAAACAGGAGCTTCTGGCAAACAATGCTCAGTCTTATAAAAGAGGGTAGAAAATAGCACTGAGAATGCTACACTCCCAAAGGTGTATGGGTTAAATATAACTAGTGCAAAATTGATCAGAAAGTGTTTYTGACAAGGTGGGCTGTCAGTGAAAGTCACTGAATTGCTATGCTGAAATAGATTCCTTTGTCTTTTCTTTTTATAACTTTTGGAAATAATTAAGACACAAATTATAAATTGAAAATAATAACAAGACTTTTTGTTTTAAATAATCGCAGTGAGAAACACATGAACAGCTTGATTTTCTGAATTACTTTTGGTATGGTACAAGCTAGAAAGCAAAAGGTATTTTAGCCCAGAGGCAAAGTCCCTGAGCTGGCCAATAAAACCAAGAGTTCCTTGTTTCATCTTGATCTTCAAGGGCTTTTCTTTTTTTTTTTTTTTTTTTTTTTTTTTTTTTTTTTTTTTTTTTTTTTTTACTTCTAATTCATATATCATACTTGCTTACCTAATTTAGCCTGACTGAAAAACAATTAAATATCCTGTTTGCTTCAGGCTGATGCTCTGTTCACCCTCACCTGAAATATTGTCCGATGATTTCATGAGGAACTCATCCAACCAGAGATGCTGTTGCCATCCTCTCCATCCCTGCTGTGTATGTTGTGTTGGCTCCTGCAAAGTGTTGTATCCACTGGGTTCTTGCAGCTTTTTCCAATGCCAGGAATCAAACTGAGTTGTGATATTTGTTGCTGTTTTCAAACTGACAGTGAATCTATTTACTTTTCATCTTAAAAATCTTAACTGYAAATTACAGATATTTCATAACATCCAATATATCAGGTAGTTGCTTTTTCCTTTTGAGCCTCATTTGCTAATTTTCCCGCTAAAGAAGTTGTAAGTTTGCTGTCATCGTTGAGTTTTTAATTTTTTTTTTAGTTGTATATTCTATGTCTTTATCTGTTTTTGAGCTCTCTTTGCAAATCTCAATTACAACATTTCCATCAAGAGCTCTGGGTTCTCATATGGCTGKAGAATTCTAGTTAAATAAAAAAGCCATTATCAGCTTAAATGAGCCACTCTGATCCTCGTTCCTTCATTACATGCTCTCTCTCTAGTTATTGTTATTTTATCTGTTTTTAAAGACTCAGTTACTTGTTTCATTGCTAACCATCATAATAAAGAAGGACTCAGTAAGTTCTACCAAATGGCAAAATTGCAATACAAGACCTTTTGTGATATTTTCTATCATCTCTTTCTAGCCTTTAGGAGGAAAAAAAAAAAAAAAAAAAAAAAAAAAAAAAAAAAAGAAAAAGAAAAAGGGAAGGAGCCATTTTCCTCTCAACTGTTCAAATGTCTCTAATAGCATTTCTGAACCATGTCCTGAATTAAAAAAAAATAAATGGAAAGCAAGTGAATAATTAAGGAAGTTTTTTTTCACTCTTTTTACTATTTAGAGTTATGGAATGAAGTACAATTAMAACTTTGACTGCTACTTCACATTTTCAAAGAAGTTAATGACTATTATTTTCTTGAGTGTGCCAGCATGACTATTTTACCTTGTGTTCTTCAGAAACCATTCAGAAAGTGGTCAGTCTTCTTCTGAGCAGTAACCCTTACATTTCACACACTGTGAATTTCTGCACACCCCAGTATTTTCATGAAAAGGATCACTAAAGTCCTCCTGAGAAACCACCTTCCTAACTCCAAGCACTCCTGAAAAACCCTTTAGGCGGTGAGGAATAAAGAGAACATGGATGAYACTGATCCGAGAGGACTTAGCCCAGGCACCTTTCCAGGATGCAGAGCTTTGTAAAGCTGACTGTTCTGTGCAAGTTGTGCCAGCCAGCCTCACCACCAGAGAATTGCCTCTATCTTATTTTTTCCAGCAGCAGCTGAAGCTGGAAAWCTGACTGCCATGGCACAGTACTTAACCCAAAAGAGTGGCTGCATAATGCCCGCAGTAACCTCCAAAATAACTGTGCTTCTCATGGCTTCTGACAGAAAGTGAAAACATTATTGAAAGCTATTTGAAGATGTGCTAAAAGACATTGCAATTCCTTCACATGAGTGACAGATTTAGGCCAAAATAATATTTTGGAGCATGAAGTCCTTGATGAGTGTGAAAACTACTAATAATAAGGCAGATAAGCGGATATGAACCTTTCTCCTAGTTATACTCTGCAAGTAACCCACAATATTTTTATAATAATGAGATTTTGTCCCACCAGCATTTTTTCATTCTGTTTTTCTGTCTTTTGGCTCAATCYCATAGAATCACAGAAACATAGAATGCTTTGGATTGGRARRGACCTTAAAGATAATCTGTTCYAACYCCATGGCAGGGACACCTTGTACTAGACCAGATCACTCAGAGCCCCATCCAGCCTGGCCTTGAACAGTTCCAGGGATGGGGCACCAACAATTTCTCTGGAAAATCTGTTCCATTGCCTAACCATTCTGACAATAAATATTTTCTTCCTTATATTTAATGTAAATTAAACTCAATTTATAGCTGTTCCTCCTAGTCCTATAACTCCACACCCTTACAAAAAGTCCCTCTTCAGCTCTCATGCAACTCTTTAGGCCCTGGAAGGTGCTCGAAGCACTCCTCAAAGCCTTCTCTTCCCCAGGCTGAACAATCCCAACCCTTTCAGCCTGTGATCTGACCATCATCAGCTTCCACCAGACTTGTTCCAAAAAGTTCATGTATTTCTTGTGTTGGGGGGTGCTGGACACAGCTCTCCAGGAGAGTTGTCTTGAAAGGAAAGTAGAGGTTGTTACAATTCTCATGGTATTTTACCACTCACAACTAATAAGAAGTGGAACAGGCATCCTTTTTTGTACTTTTTTTCTTCTGACTCTGTTGTTAATCTATAACTTTTAGAAACAAAATTATTTCCATGGGTTGGATTATTTGGAATTGTAAAATTTCATCTAAAATAGCCAACAGTGAGGTTTATCCTGTGGGAAATAATTTGAAGGTGTGGGGTCAATGTCAGACAGACTTCTTGTTCAGAAGGAAGAACTCAAGACATTGATCATTATTTCTAAGGGCTCCAAAATGTGAAAGTATCATATTTTTYCTGCCCTTTAYRGTTTACTTCACTTTTAAGCTGCTTAGGGATTTTTTAATAGYTGGTGTTCAGAATGAATTGTGATAGAATACAAATGGAAAGGGGGTTTGTTAAATTCCCAGCACTGTAAAGTATTTATTCATAAGCTGGAGATTCTTCTGAGCTATCATATCAAATTTCYGCCATTACTGGACCTGTCAGAACTACAAACTCATATTTTTTGCTAATAATTTTGTTTATTTACAGCTTTGGAGTGTAGGATTCCTTCTGGTTTTACTTTTTTATACTATTCTTAAGCTTGTAGATACTGWTGAAATTCTTATATATTCACAAACATGTCACATATGGTATATGGTCTCATTAAATCAATCTCCATTAATTTCTGTCTTAGCAAATTCCAAGGGATAAATGTTTTGGTGACCTTTCTTGAAGAATGAAATAAAAAAATTGAGATTTCCCCCAATATAGTAGAAATAACTCTTCCTTTCTCTGTATTGCCARTATTAGAGTGAAACATTTGATAAAATAATATTTTAAGTGAGTTWTTTTACATCAAAAGTTTTCAACATTTTAGAGGCAGTTGAATAAAACTGTTTGGAATTCAAATAGTTATGAATTCTAAAGGTGTCCACCTCAGCAGGGAGCTGAGCTGAATTTCTGTGTATCAAAAAGCGGTAACAGAGCAGTCTCATTCCTCTCTTGCCACGTGTTTAAAGCAGTCCTATGAGACACACAGGTTTAATCTCAGAGGCCAAATGTGATTAACCATGGTACATTTATGGTTACAAACACACTGACATTTRTGCTACAGAACATTGTTACAAGCTTAAGTTAGGTGCTGCTGCAGAACTGCTGATTATGAATTGAAATTCAGGAACACATTGTCCCTTCACTGATTTTTTATGGCATTTGTCTTATTGAATTTCAGCTAARCAGTGTTTTCCATATCATTTAAATTACCATAGGAATTGTTTTTCATTCATTCATTTATTAAAACAATGCCCTCTTGATGTTGGACCCACCCAAACCCACATTCTTATTTATTTAGGTTAACATGCTCACATTGTCTGGTAGTCTATTTTGCAAACCAGACTACCATTAGCTTGTATTAAAATACAGTTTAAAAAGATAATTTCTATCTCAAAGAGAAGACAACACAAAGTTCTTGGAATCTAACAGATTTTGTAAGAAACCRCTAATCTAAGGATTCACATTATATAATTTCTAAATTGTGAATGTGGAAGGATGGCTGGAAGTAAAATTAGATGGAACTGAGAAATTGTATTCATATGATAATAGAAGTTATAATGGTAGAGAAATTATGTAGTAAAATACAGTGGCTGCTCCCTGGGTGGAATGTGGTCAGCATGCTGGAAATCTATTCCAGGATGATTCCCCACACCACAGTCTGCATGCTTGGCACCTCTGAGGGGATGGAATGGAGGGTGGAGCAGAGTGGAGACTCCACAAAARGCTCTGCTGAAATCCCCACAATGGGAACTCGAGGGTGCTTTGCAGCTGAAAAACCCCGTAGCACCTGAAAGGCAGRGGAGAGAGGAGATRATGTCCTGCTGCTGAGCCAACAGCTGTGGTGAAATCACTCTCCTCAGATGAATTTGGTTCATYATAMCCTAATTTTAATATTAACACACACCTCCATYGCAAAGGTATCCCCTCCAAGGTACAAGAACCSCTCACTGTGTGTGTGCTCTACATTTCATTGACTTTATCTGTAAAAGCAAAGCAAGAGAATTTTACACCAGCCAGCAGCAAAGGTGTGAATGACTAGAGTCACTCAAGCTCCACCTAAACACAAAGAAATGGTGTAAAATAAKTAGAGAATGGGAAGAATTTAGRGAAGAGTCCATTGTAACTGCTGAGATCAGTTGATGGGCTGAACCTGTCTCCTTCCCTATGTGGACACCTACTGAGTAAGAACCACACTCTGTGTGGGCTGAATGCTTTTATTGTCACAATTTTATGCTMATAAATTGTTATTGCATAAACTGTTGGTGTGAGTCCTTCACAGTTGCCGGCAGAGGGGAGCACACTCAAGTGGAAAGAAAGACCACTGAGGGGTCATAAAATTTAGGGGACCTGTAAAGGTTCTCCCTTACTCCCTTAAGGTGTGTCCCTGAACAAATCAGTTTAGCCGCCCTCTGATCCAGAGGACTGTTCAGGGAAGGTCCCCATAATAGGACACTGACTGACTGGTAGGACACAAAGGTGTTGGCTTTCCTGGGGCACTAACAGACAAGTCAAACACTACGGGTTGAAAATATTTTTTTTTCATGTGGCATTGACTATGGTGTATTCCAGTAAAAGTGAGAAGAAAAGATTCAGTTGTCTTCGTTTCTTCATATGACTCAGATTTTTGTTCCTTCTTGACTGGCTTTTTGAACTTGATGCTTGAAGCATACCAAAAAGTTATAGGAATACATTCCAATTCATTCTGCTACAGGGATCTTATTTTTAGCTTTATTTTTGTTGAGTATTGCCTGTCAKCCTAAATATGGGGCTAATAGATCATGTTGACCAAAACCTGCTAGGTGTTTGAGCAAGGAGAATTTCTGATGACTGTGATGATGTGAGGTGGGACTCAATTGCTGAAGATCAGTCAATGTCAAAGACAAAACAACTTTTAGAGACTGGTGTTAGAGAATCTTTTCTATAASAGCAAATAAAACAGCACAGATGCTGGGAGAAGTACTATGGTTGTGTGCTTCTGTCATTCAGGAAAGTGGCTTTATTTTGGTAATAGAAAAGCTTGAGTTTGTTGCTGAGAAAGAAATAAATTTTTGAATATGTGCAAACCTGAGGTGACAGAGAGCAAATTCTGTTGTCACATTGCACTGCAGACTCGATCTGCATACATGAAACAAAGCAGTTGATGACAAAGTGCAAATAGGGGAAGATAAGGAAACAAATCAATGCTGTTAGCATGAAAATGGTYGGGTGAATGTACTTGCAGTCTTAATTCTGTCAAGTTTTTGGAAATACAAGAGAGAAGAGTAATTTTGGGAATATGTGAATTGTTTTTATGGTGAGTTAGAAATTCCGCCTGAGCATTAAGACTGTCATGGGAAAGTTTCCTTGAAAATTCAGCAAGTAGGGGAAAGCACAGTGTGGACTTGATAAGAACTTGAGAAAATTTAACTGTCTAATTAAAAGAACAAGTGATGCTCATGAAATGTAAACCCAGTAGGGGCATTTATAATAAAGCTCACTGGGCAAAGTTGTGAATTTATCCTAGTTTTCTATTACTGTACTTTCTGGGGAAGCAATAAGGAGAATGTATGCATTTATATAATGCTGTTGATTCGATAATTACTTTTTCTTTTTAAGGTTACTATTTTGGCTGATTCTGAAATTTATGTTTTTCATGTCACATAGATTTTTGCTATGAACACAGACTCTTTGAGTGGTTGGGAGGGTTGGAAATTTTATAAAAGCAAGGTTTTGTCAGTGGTGTAAATTTCATAAATTAGAGTCTGGAGATTTTCTGTTGCAGACATGAACCACAAAGAATTGAATATTGAATATCATATCTCCCAGTTATGCAAAATCATAATTTGGGTTATGCCAGAGTCAAAGAAAATGCTTTCAACATTGACAGTGTCTGACAGCATTCCTATCTCAGTTTTGGTATTTGTGGGTGGGTTTTATTTGTTTGTTTGTGATTTCTTTTTGTTTGTTTKGTTTKKKKTTKKYTTTYTKTYTKTYWKARAMMYCTMTMYMSWGMAAAARAAAGAGATGAACAAAATGTCACAGAAGAACATGATTTAAAATTATAATGTATTAATACATCCTGGAAGTCAAGTTTTTCAGCCTGATTCTCATAAAGGAACAACCACAATGATGAAGATCAAAAGTCCAGGTCCAGGTCACACTCTATTTTTTTTTTATTTTAAGAAAGCAACAACTTCACCTGTGAGGGTGTGAAGGTTTATGGGGACAGCACATTTAATAGCAYTGTGTTTGCTTTCAGAAATCTGTCTTCAATTTAGGAATTTGATTCTTCTAAGCTACAGTTTTTTTGAGAAAGTGCTATTTTTTTCGAATGTAAATCTTACTGTTATACCATCAGTGTTTACCGTGTGTTAAAGGAAGTGGGAAAAAAAGAACAAAAAAAAAAAATACATGGTAACAATAAGATGAAGGGGAAACATTTAACTGGATTCRCTGTAGGTACTCAGATTGCCCTGCATCTGGCAGCAAAGTCAAGCTGTGATTATCGCCTGTTTGRGTGATTTAGCTTCACCAGCAAAATCTGCAGATTATTTTGGTGCTTTGTGTTTTTCTGTTTTTCACAAAGTAAACAGAAGCACTACAGTAATATAGGGCTAAACACATATTTCATCTTGGTTCTGCACCTCTTTACCTCTTTATTTGAATGAAGAAAATGAGCTCCAAYGATACTACCTTTACTCATTACACCAAAGGATCTCTAACGTGGAATGCAAGTCTTGGTTCATTAAGTGCCACTGCCACCAGGACCCCTTGCAGGGCAAGCTGCTACAGAATGCAAATGAAATGTTTTAGTGCTTTTTCTAGATTTTATCACTCCTGGAAAAATTGGCATTTACAGACAAATGATTTTGTTAAGAATTTCTCATCAACAAAATATTAGGATTTTTTTTTTTTTTTTTTTTTTTTTTTTTTTTTTTATGTAGGTGTCTTTTACCAATAGTACTTGAATAAAGAGGATTTTTCCCTGGGATTCTTGGATGTAGCAAATGACAGTCTCCATGCATTCTGAGGTTTTGCCCAAGTTCACAGGTGCCAGATTTGTAGAGACATTTTTCACATGAAAACTGTACTTAAAAATTGACAGGGCTCTCAGGCAAAGCAGTAACCCTTGTGAAAGTGTGGGAATGAGTGACTACAGTGAAACAAAATATTAGCGTCGTTATAGACAGTGTACTGTGTGTTGCCTTGTAAGAGTTGACCTTGCAAGAGTTGTTTTTGCATGTTAATTGGATACACATACTAGACTGCAACTTCTAAAGTGAATAGGTAAAATAGGCCCAGAAATATCAATTCTATGTGATCAATTTTTTAGGATTTTTTTTTCTCTTTCTCTCTTTTCTTTTCTTTCCCTCTTCTTTGTAAAGAAGGATTTAAAAAAAAAAAAAGTAATTTTTATTATTTTCAAAGTACATTTTTTGCATTTTTTTAAGTTCAAGAATATAGGAATTTTGGAAATCTTGCTTCTTGTAGACTTAACAATAAAAAAAGGAATATGTGACATTTATAATAGAAAAATAAGGGCTACTTGATGCTTGGAAGGATTTAAACCTTGAAGAGGATGGAAAAAAAAAGGGAACCTACTAATTTTACAGACTAATAAATTTTTCATGTAAAAAAAAAATACTGCTCTTGCTCCTTATATCAAATATTTTATTTTTTCAGGTMAGGTTATATGTAAAGTAAGTTATTAACAAGGGTAGCTTATTTTCTTTGAATGCAAGACTAACGTCTTCAGACTACTCATTTGTGTTCTAATTAGTTGATTAGAATTGCAGACATTAACTCTTCAGCTTGGAAGCAGTGGAAGGCAGGAGGGGATCATGTCCAGCCTTCCTTCTTGGCTCAGTTCTTGAGATTTAGTAATGGTAGCAGAGAAGATGAACTCAGAGGAATCAATATGCAAAGATTATTCGTYGTTGTATTTTCAGATATATTAATCTTATTTCTGCTTTTGTATAGTTATGCTTTAGATTACATGACTGGTACTGCTAAATTAAACATATGCTGGTAAATTAAACAGGGCATGTGCACAAGTTTGATCTTTGGCAAATTTATTGACCTATTAGTTTGTCAGCATGGTTCTTGATGAGATTTCAACCTCTGCTAGATATGACTCAAGCCCGTGTGAATAGCATGGACCATGGACCATTCCCACAAAGTAATTTAAATTTAATTACTCTGGCACTCAGGGATGAGGTGAGAAAGTTAAATTGTGAGAAACCAGCAGTTGATGCGCCAAAATGAGTTGAAATGGGTTGGAAATATTTTTAAATATATACTGGAGACTAGGAAACTTTAGAAGTCTTGGTTTCATTCTACTTCTCCTAGACTTAAATTATAGTTGGTCTTTCTTACATAACTCTGACACTTCAGATATCCTTTATTCAATATTTTGTTAGGAAAAGGTTATAATGGAGATAACAGAAAAGTAAGTCTCCAGAGACAGACATTGACTGGTTAGATTAACATTAGAAAAATTATGTTTGATTGTGTTATTGTGAAGAATAAATTTAGACAATAATATCTGCTTTGTTTTGTATACTTTTTTTTCTTTTAAAATTAAGGAATAGAACTGGAAGTATGCTGTTGATATCTATTATAAAAAAAAAAAAAAAAAAAACAAAAACAAAAACAAACCTTCATTTGTAATGGATCTTTAAAGGTTATCTGATCCAAGTCTCTGATGAGAACAATGCCAAATTTCCAGTTAGATCAAGCTTGAAAGTTCGATCAGATTGCCCAGGGAATTGTGAAATTGAGTTTTGATTATCATTGAGGATCAAGATCCCTACAAAAACACCACATAGCTGCTCTTCCTCCTTTTTCCTTTAGAACAAGTGTTCAAGATGTGCCTAGAGTTTGCTACAGGACTGCAGTGAGCATCTGAAGGAAAGGCTGCAGCCTTTTGGGTTATTGGGTTGAGGCTATGACAGTCTGAAGAGGATTATTATGATATTCTGATACTTCCACACAAAATATTACTTGTCTTGTAATAGTTGCATTGTGACTGTGATAGACAAAGACCACAAGAGAGGGAAGGTTTGCACAAAGAGAGCATTGAATAGACCACCTGAACGACCTAGCRTATGGGGAGGAAACAAAAAAAAAWGATGGAAACCCCAAAAAAGCTTTTTTTTGTAGTTCTGCTAAGCTCAAGAAAACCCAGTCTCACTGGCATGGGAATACTTCATCCAATAATTATGTTAAGGTAAAGTTTGAAAGAATAGAAGAAAAACTTAATTGTGAAAATCTTAGAAAAGCCAGCARTTATTTAAAAATAAAGGAAAATAAAATCCAAACCAAAAAAAAGTAATCCTAACTGCAATGTCTTATAACCTAAAAAACTGCGTGAGTTTTATGAAGTAAGAAGCCTCCATATTTAGAAATGTGCAAATTTTCCAATGTACCTTCACTGTCCTACCAGGAACACGCCTCAGAAATGAGACCATCAGAAATGGAAATGCATCTTGGCATAGAAAAAAAARGATTGATGTCCTGTGCATTTTCAGTTTTTTCTTAATAGTTAAAGACTGAATCTATACTGTGTAGAATAAATTTGAATGATTCATCCCTTAGGAAAATATCACATGAACTCCTGTAGAGCTCTATGAAAGACTCAGTAAAGGGTGAACTGAATTTTACAAAGCTGTTGCATTTCAGATACACTTTTTCTCTGTGTCCCATATGTGTCCAAATGCACAAATTAGAAAAAAAAATCTTCATATAAATTGCTGATCTGCTAAAGTTAAGTATTTCTGTTTTTCTCAAATATTTGTAAGAAATGTTTTGAGCTTTATTCCTRCTAATAAACTCTTATAGGCCAGAAAAACAAAGTCTAGCTGACAGCTTTGTTGATAACATAACATGAAAAGAGGGATGTACCCACAACAYTCTTCAATAAAAAATTCCAATTGGTTCAGTTAAGCTGAAAAAGTGACCATATATTGTATTTTGCTTAACCATTCACTTATTAATTTTATTCTTTCCTTTTCTTCTTCTTCCTCTGTATTCAGAAACAAAATTAATAGGAGTTTTCTTCCCAATGCCATTCAATACCCAATTCTTTCCTCTCTGGTAGGCCTTTCTCATAAAATACAATTTGACCTAAATTTATATTTGGATCCCAATGGATGCATCAAGTTTATGCAATTTAAATCAGTTTTGTCTTGATTACATATTTTCTTGAAGTTATGCAGACTTTTGAGTCACAAACTATATGTGATGGAAGATTTACCTACAACACTCAAAATGTATCTCAAAATGTGCAATATGTTATTTCCATATGTGCTAGAACTGGCAGACCAAATCCTGACATTAATGATATCATGCTGTCAGGAGAAAAGAGTAAGCCAAGCCTCATTAACAAGTTTTTAAATGTTAACCTAATTCTTTCCAAAAAAAACCCCTCTGAATTTGTAAGAATTTCTAATGTGATGTGTGCTGCATTTCTACATTCAAATAAAAGGCTGACTTTGCACTAGAATGACCAAATTTGTTGGAAAAAAAAAGTAGGACTGATGAAATCATTGTCTTTTTGGTTGCACTGTTGTCCTTCTGTTGTCTTCAAAAAATAATAATAAAAAATAATCARACAAAACTGTCTTCTTTAAAAGAGAAGTGAATTGTATTTTACCCTATTTTTTCTTGATTGTCAATTGAATTTTAAAAAATACAACAAAGTGATAAAATTTATACAGATATTTTCTTGGCAAATCTCTGATCTGGATAACCCTGCTTGCCTGAATGGTGATGTTTTGGGCTGACTTTGCTGTTCAGTGGTGTGAAGTCATTCAGTCATTTTTGAGGGTGAAAAGTAATTTCAAGGGATACTTCTAGAGACTGAGAGGAGAACAAATCTCCTTTGTTCTTTTGGTGCAGGGAAATTAGTGATGATAGGGGTGGGCTAAATGCTAKCCAGCTAACTTGTGTTATCCAGTGCAGATTAGAGGTGCCACATTAGAGATAGTCCTGCCAGTCTCCAGGGAAGATCTTTGTCTCATCTGGGTTAGAAAACTGCCTTTCAAAGTGGTGAATCCTATTTTGAGTTATCAATCTCTTTGAAATAGCAGTTGCTATGTACAAGTTTARTACAAATTAATGGAGTCAGTGGGACAATGGCAGCATGAAGCTGTGGGTGCCCCATCCCTGGCAGTGCTCAAGGATGGAACTTTAAACAATCTGGTCCAGGGGAAGGTGTTCCAGTCCATGGCAGGGGGGTTGGAACATATTTAAGGTCCCTTCCAACCCAAAACATTCWATGATTCTATGATGTCTCTGAGTAGGTATCAGACCTCCAAGCTATGTCATATCTGTCACTGGTGAAAGGATCTTTTCAGTCCTGTAAGATTCCATGTACAGCAAGTGAGAGTTAGTATGAGTTATTGAGTTAAAAAGACATTAATATGTAGATAACTGAATCAAGTATACTGAGTAAGGATGTGATCTAATTAACTAAGCACATCTCCAGGTGATTTTGTGTTACCTAGTGTAATCTACCGTGCCTCCAGCTCCCATTTGGGAAACTCATGGATTTCTTGGGACAGCAAAATGTTGAAGCATGTCACCAAGAAGGGTGATGAAGCAGTGAAGGGTCTAGAGGACATATCTTATAAGGAGCAGCTRTGGGAACTGGGATTGTGTATTCTGGAGAAAAGGAAGCTCTGGAGGGACTTATCACTCCCTGCAGCTACCAACTCATACAATGAGAGGAAACATCTTCAAATTGTGCCAGGGGAAGTTTAGATTGGATATTAGGAAAAAAAAATCTTTACTGAGAAGGTTGTCAGGCATTGAAACGGGGTGCCCAGGGAGGTGGTTAAGTYACCATCTCTGGAGGTATTTAAAAGGTGTGTAGACATGATGCTTAGGACCATGGTTTAGTGCTGGGCTAGCATGGCAGTGGTTGGCACCAATGATCTTTAAGGTTGGYACCTCAATGACTTTCTGAATTTTAAAAGTAGCTTGGCAAATCTGCCAGCCCTTAAAGTCTTTCCTTTYTTTCTCTTAATTTTCTGAGGGGATATTGCTCTAGCATGGCAGTCAATACTCACATTCTATAGATATTCCCTTCATTCCCTTTGTCTGTCATAGCAGGATTTTATAAATTACCGTGCTCAGCTGTGCTTAACTGAATTTAGCTGTCCTTGCATCACCTGGAACAAGGTTTCCTAGGAGTTAGGTGTGCACTATTTCATATGGAAGGGACTGTGCCTGTGTGATTCCTCTGTCCCTCTTCTGCTTGAGCAGGAGCCCCCAGCAGTGGCTACAATGGCTGCACCGGCTCATGGATAACAACACGAGGGTTAAGGGCCATAAATCTGGGTCAGCAGCTAGGGGCTTGTTGAGCATGTGCCAGCCCAAAACATGCCAATCTCCTTACTCAACAGTGGCCAGACAGGGCCTCTTGAGCTCCCCTGCACGGCAGTATTTTGCATGCCAGGATCTCCCCTTGAGCAGGGAGCCTTCTCCAGTTACTCCTGAGGCTGAGAGGTTCCCTGCTGTGGCAGATTCTCTGTTCCTGCTGTGATGAACAGCACTCTAGACAATGAAACCTTAGCAAGAGGGTGTAAAGGGCTGATTGTGCACACAGAATCCTTGAGATATAAACTGTTAACCAAGCCTAGGACTAAGTCTGGATCCAGCCACTCCTAAACCCCTCTTGGAAAGGAGTTTTGAAAACAGGGTCCTTTCTGAATCTCAAGACTCAGCAGGAAGGTCTCCCTGACAATTTTGTCTGACCTTCCCCTCTATGCAGAAAATAATCAARTTGCAGTGACAAGGAGTAGAAAAAACATCTTGGTCTTGGTGACGTCCTTGCTGTGTGAAAGTCCCATTAAACTTGTTTGTTGCTGTGCCAAGAGGGAAGTGTAGGTTTCACAATAACATCTGCCACAGGTGTAAATAATTTCTCAGAAGCAATAATTACTATTTCTGCTCCCCTTACTGTAAGAAGAATCAGACTTCTTCCTAGAGGTGTCAAAATTCAATTATTGTTGCAGAGTTGAGAAAACAGAGATAGTTTAGGACAATTCATAGAAAGCCAAGGAAAGGAACTTCTTCCTAGAGAGACTTTTTCTGAACACACTTTCTGGGTACCRTCAGCTGTGTTCCTCTAAGTGAATCAACCTGCTTTGTGGGAAAGTGCAGAGTGGGAAGTGGGAATAAAAGTATGAGAAATAGATATAACAGAACCAAAATGCAAAGGGAAGTGGAAAGTTCCTTGCACTGAGTGTTACGTTTTTTCTTTTATTGTTTTGTCTTATCAAGAATGGAATTAGTTTACTGCTACAGTTATTTTACCTCCTTATCAAGTTGCCAGAGAAATGAAAACTTTAAGGGACATAATACTGTAACGATACATTTTCCAATAAAAATGGTGTGAAAAATTGTTGGATTTTTAAAATTATAGTTACATACTATGAACAGAATATTTCAGCATATATAGAAGAGTTGTGAAACTTTCTCTATGAAAATGATTTATAAAACCTGTGGTAAAACAATTTATTGGAATATTTGAACTCTAATATTTTTAATGAGATTGTTTAGAAAACCAGTGTTTCTAGTTTAATGAAACCTAGATTCAGTCTTATTAAATCATTTTGCTGAGGAAATTGTCCATCTGCTTTAAAATGCTTAGAAACCTTATRTCCAAGGAAGACAACTTTGTGCAGATGGCCAGTGTCCAGACCAATGTGTAAGTGCATCCTTCCTAGAAATTAAGGTACAGTTGTAGGTGACAAACATTGAAAAAATGTTAAAGTTATTTCTTTATTATAAAGCACTACCTCAATAATGTTATAGATGCCATAGACAGGGCTGGTTTCCTTCCACCCTGCTTTATGGTTTTCAAAATCTCCTCTTTGTGCATCACCTCTTGCCCTTTGCTTGCCAGCCTGGTCTTCTACTTCCTCACTTGACTTTGGGTCATCMTGTCTTCCTGCACTGCTCCTCATTTAAAGCTATCTTTACCAGACTGGACACATTTTGAGTGCCTTGTTAATATGAAGATTAACTTCCTTTCCAAGAAGAGAACTTCACAGTAAAAAAGGCATAAACACGAGGGAGTTTTATTCTTGTAACTGGGAATTGACATCAGCTGGTTTTCTTGGAAATTCATGAGACTCTCCCAGAGGTCAATGGTCCTTTAGTACAAAAAAAAAAGAAAAGAAATCAAAAAATAAACTTTAAAAGCCAAACTAACAAGCCTGTGCTTCCCACTGGGCTTGTGAATACTTTACTTGCTGTACCTTGTTAAATGTAAATTTAAAAAATCAGTACCTGCTGTGAAACATGAAGTTTCACTGTCTAACTGGGTCATACCCAAAGTAAGGGCGTAACTGTTAAATAATGTAAAAATTACGTACATGATCCATCCTCTTTGCCCCTAAATTTCCCAGCATAGTCCCACCATAGGGCTTAGAAGGCATCAGAAACACTGACTTCAATCTTTACAAACAAGCAAAGGGTTTTTTTGTCTGATGATATTTATCTCACTAAAATTTAGAGGCAGAACTCAGCTGAAGGTTAAGATACCTAAATTTTGATACCTGTATGTAGCTKTCCTTATTAGATTACAGGTGTCTAAACTTTGCCAAAGCAAACCATGACTGTACAGCCAGTGGGTTGGGGGAATGATTCAGCTGGCCAACTTCCTAACAAATTATTCCATTTCCTCAGGCTGAGCAGTTACCTAAGCCACTCAGGGCTGCCTAACCAGAGGCACCAAGCACAGAGGGTTGGCACTTATGGCACAACAAAAACGTGAGGGTTGTTTCCTGCAATGGCACTGAAAGCTGGGACTGCCACATAGGACTATCCTGAGAGTGTGATGAGGTCAAGGCTGATTTTCCTGCCCAAACTTGTACGGGGTGAAACTTGATAGAATATTATTTCACTGATAACTTATTTTATTTCTTTCTCACAGAATTCTTATTTCTGTTGGCACCACATATCTGCAATGATCCAGACTTTTTTCTGCCACGTAGCTGAAATTGTTCTGCAAGAACCAACACTAATGAGAAACCTACAGCCTTCTCCTCAGCCCTGTAARCCTCCATTTGCTGAGCAGGCATGAATGGATAAAAGCAGGACTCAGCATTTCATTTTRTAGTGGTGTCTTTCAAGCTCTGTGAACCTTCATCCATTGTTAAGGTTGTTGATTACTATCTAATGAATATCATTATTATTATTACCAAGGGCACATTCAGATATTTCCATTGCATAGGCACTGCAGTATGAGAGTTATTGGATTTATTCTGAATAGTGCAAAACAAAYSAAATTACAGTTTTTGTCAAATTTGWTCTGTTTCAGCAATTCCTTATTGGCATTCCCAAAAGGAATGATTGCTGAATTCACAATCATAAGAAGACAATATATCTATTTGAATATGGAAATCACTGGTGTTGCAGTGACTTTTCTTATGTAAAATCATGAYCAAGCAAAATATTTGCATCTATTCAGCAATGTGAGATTTCAGATAACAGTAATTCTTACATTTGTCCGCTGCTTCACGTCAGTTGTCTCAAGTAATCCTTGCCACCTACTGTGTGTAATCCTGACAATATTGTTACTCAGTTAATGAAATTTAGGAAAAAAATATTTCCTTTTCCACAGCCACAAATGGAGTTACTTTAAAACCAGGAGTTCTTGAAGACCTGAATAAATAATTATATGAATGCGGAAGTAGAGTAACTGTGTGCTAGTAATGTGCTTACTGGTGGGTATGTATGCCAAATGCTCCAAGTGCATTTTAGTAATTTTGGYTAAAAATTATTTAGAAATATTTCCTGAAGTTCTACAATTTAACTGCATTTTAAAAAGTATGCAAAACACTTAGGACACCTACACATTATTTTGGTTTTCCATTTGTTAGTTGGGTTTRTTTTTCTAAATCACATCAGTTCATGGATTTTTTCCCTCATTTATGTTAACTAGGAATGACAGACTGAATACATGGAGTGTCTGTCTTTCAGAGGACTGATATAAGCAAAARGATTAAGGTGACACAAATGTCTTCAGTGATCTGTTCTGCACCAAACACAGAAACATTTACTGTTCACAGAGGCAGAACTGTTGAGCTCATCAGTCACGCACACACAATGTTAAAACACAGATTACTTAAAAGCAAAGGGAAGCATTTGATAAATCAGCAATTTTCAGCTTGTCACTGCAACTGCTGGCTCCTACTTGTGTGTTATATTTTACATTGTCCTTCCTGTCCAGTGAACTGCTCCACCTGTTCAAAGGAAAGATAAGCATCCTTTGAGTTGCTAAATAACAATTTAATTTGTAATGTGGCATATTGCACAGACTTTGAGTTCAATCCTTCCTCTATTAAAGCAACTATAGGCTACAGTGTGAGCCGTGGGTGGTTGTAGATTCATTTCAAATGTAAAACCAGTTCCAGATCAAAATTTTGAGAACTATTTACAAAAAAAGTGGAAGTTTCTGACWTGTCAGCTTTGGCTGGGCCTCTACTTGGTCATTTTTCTAAGCTCCCTGGAGGTGTCCTGGGTTCTTTCGGATGTGTCAAATATCAACAGACTCCTTCCTTAGAAGCAGACTATTTATCATTCCTTCCTTAGACATCCGAATTCTGCTGTCATGTGCGGTGGGTTTGATCCCTCTGGACACCTCTGACTGCAGAAATTCAATGCCAGTTGATTGCACTGGAGATTTAAAAACATAGGCCACTGAAAGTCTTAGTTTCTTCCAAGGTGAATTGTACTTTCTTCACCCTCACTGTTTATTTAGGGTATGAAAAGACAAGAGAAATAGAGTCGTAAGAGATAACACTCTGTAGACATCTAGGGGAGATGACAGTCAGAGGTGGCATGGCCAAAAAACATCTGTCACAATTGCAGCAACTTGAGGTCAAGCAGTTTGTCACTGTCATAGGCAACCAGAGACAGCACAATGCCCTTGCAGTCCCCACATGGAGATCCCAAAACAAAGACACCCATCCTCTCAAATGAAAACACAGGTTAGAAGCATAATTAATCAGCAAAGGAAAAATTGGCTGTGTTGAAAGAYATGGAAAGTTGTTATTCTTCTATTTTCAAATAGCAGTGGGATGGGGCTGGGGGATGTCTTCCTGGCAGCTGAAATCATGCAGGCATATTCTTCTCCATCTGGCAAACAGAGCATGCAAATTTGGTTCCTGAAAAATGGAAAAATAGCAGTGACTCAAAAAAAAGAAATTTCTTTCTTCCACAGACAGGTGTTTCTGGTGAGGCTGCAGCTACAGAAGATCACAAGAGAAACTTCCATGCAACCCCTTTTCAAAGAAAACAGTACATTTAGATGATACAATAGATGATACATTCTAGAGATATTTAATATGAAAGCGAAAGGAAAAATTTTTTTCCAAGTAGTTATTTAGGAAATATGTATTAAATACATAAGTTCTAGGCTCATTTTATGTTATCAAGAACTAAAGGAAAAGCCTAAATTGGAGAAATATTAATGCTGTTTGCAAAACACAAATCAGGTGAATTATCTTTGCCGGTTTTTTTCATTTTATTTCAATGCAGGCTTTTGCTAACTTAGTGATCTTGTCTTTTATTTTATCAGTAGATTTTAAAAGAAAATAATTAACCATAGCTACATGTACGTTGGTCTATGTTTTTTTATTATACATTGTCCATCGGTRTATATTCTGAGTTCAAGTTATGTGGTCTAACTGAACTCATTTTTAACTTCATTTTGATGTCAGGTTTTCAAACTCTGTTGTTTTGCTCTGTCTCAAATCCAGTATTTTTGTATCCATGGCAACAAGAAGATGTGCATACTCTGTCTTAAATATTATCTCACCAAAAAGTCAAGAGATTGAAATGGAAAGTGCTTGGCATGTCAGAACTTCACCGTATTTCAGAAAGACAATTATGAACAAGAAATAAAATGTGCAGCAACTTTGCTGCTGGAGGTAGTATAATTACATCTCTGCTTCACAATGTACTTTTGTGGCTCAAGGTTCTTCAAAATGAAAAAGAGTGCTGCATCTTTATTTATTAAATGCTAATACATTCCGAACAGAAAGGCTGAACTCTACAATTGTCTAACAATTATGCAGAATGTGCTAAAGAGCTCTCAGCTTAATCAGTTTGTTTTCATCTTTTTTATTTTAATTTTCACTGAAATTCAACAGCAAGAGGTTGGTTTTAATAAAAATACAGGGATAGAAATCAGCACATTTTATAACCACTCAAATTCATCTCCAAGTTTTGTTGAGCCAGAAAAGTATAGATCAGTATAGCCAGTGAAAAACTCTCCTTCAGTGCGATCTTCCCACCCAAAATAAGTTAAACAAAACCAGATTTAGGAACAAGTTCTGATATATAGCCAGTAACTGCAATCATGAGCATTATCTTTATGTGTGTCAGCTTCCAAAGACTCTAAAATGTGCTTGGAAGACAGGTGTACAAAATAAAGGTATTAGACCAAAGGTTGGAGTCCAGACAGCTAAAACTTTGAGAGAAGCCTGTTTCATGTTAGGGGTTAATTTCCAAATACCTTCCAGAAGAGCTAGGAAAACCACTTCATCATCAYGAAAATCACAACTTTTCAACGAGTTGAAAATCACTACATTTTTTTCAAGAAGCTTAGGCTGAAGTAAACACTTATTTATTCATTGTTTAATCCTTTATTTAACACCATTTGAAACATCACTGCAGTAATTTTAATTGTTCCTTGGCCTAATGTATCCATACTCCCTATGTCTTCTAGCTTAACTTGCTCATTCAGTATTTTGATGTAAATAATATTGAATATTTTTTTCTAAAATACAAAAATTCTTGCCTTTAAGACCTCGATGTCATGACTTGAATGTAAGATACCCCTCCTAAAGATCTTTTCCAGTCTCTGAAACATASTATTTTCAAAAGACAAGGCCATGGCCCCATACGTTTTTGAGTGATGATTTGTTCTAGTGCTGCTCTGAGGAAGGTTGACATCTGGAAAAAAAAAAAGGATGTTATACTCAGTTAGATGCTGCAAGTGATGGAAAGTACAAAAAAAAAATAAAAAATAAAAAAGGCAGATAGGAGAACAGCCACACTGATTTACTGATTTCCAGATTTCACTCCTGAAATTCATATTTTGTGGAGCTCGTGCTTTCTGCTAACATTTTTTGCCTGTTTCTTCTCTGCAAACACTAATTCTTAACAAACATCTTTCACCTTAATGGAGGTTGTGGGATGTAGAGGTACCAAGAACTTCCATGCAGATACAAATAAGAGAAATAAAATAACAGTGGGTCAGAAGCATTCAAAACTGCTCCCTGGTGGATGAGCAGCAGGAGCAGCGGGAAAGCAGGATGCAGACAGCAGATTTAGACCCTTGGGAAGTGGACATTCCTGCTCCCTGGAATTCCTGCTTCAKTTTATATTTTGCTGATAGAAACAACACACTGCTATTATTGCATTGTAGCACTGGTATTACAATTTCCTTTGGGATCTCAAATATTCTTCTCACAGAATTTGCAGTAGTTTATATTTTTTTTCCTCTGTTCTATAAGCCAAGAAGCAATTCTAGAAATCAGACTGAAATTCAGTTCAACAGAGTGCTACGTTTCCCATTATTTTGTAGCTTATATTATTGTCTGTAAATAGTGGTAGTACTGCTCTTGGTATAAAACATTGGCTTTCAGATACAAATGTAAAACATTAATTGTGCCATAAACCAGCCTGGTCTGATATTTAATATCTGAGACATTTATGCATTTCTCAGAATTTACTTGATTATATAAATTCAGACTTTCTTATCCAAATCCATTGATGTCTAGTAAATAAAAGTATATTATAGATTCTCAAATGCTTTTCCCATATTATTTTAATGGTTWTTATCAGTTAGGCAAAAAACCCCAACAACATAAAAATGGAAATTAATTAAGAGGAGACTCACTGACCAAATTGAATTGAAATGAAGATTTTTTTACTTCCCATTGCTTTGGCTACAGATTTCTCTTTTAAATGGAATGTAGTTAAGGGTGGAAAATATTCTGAAAAATCAGAAGTTAGGATTAATCTCTACTAATTTTACTTGAAAAGTTCTGATCCAGGATAAACATCCAGGWTCTCTGAAGACAGTGAGGAAGGTCAGACACTGCCCTTGGATGTGTGGAGATGACTGGAGACAATTTAGGCATTTCTCTTTGTGTTGGTTAAATTGTTCCCTCAAAGATAATTCTGAGACTAGACAGTTAAACTCAGATTATCTCTTACCAATGTGATCAAAAAATTGTGATCTGAAAAATCTCAACTTTTAACAGATTTCTGAGGTGTTTGCTGCACAGTGAAATAGCTCAYAGACTCCATGGAGGTCTGACCTCTGATCTGCGCTGTTCAACRTATTTATGAATATTAACATTGAGGAGAAAAAAATTGCTTATGAGACTTGATTGATGGGGGTAAAAAACTTGATGGTTGATGGTAGAGAGCTGCAGATRTTTGCAATATTGTTTCACAGACTGCTGACACAAATCAAAGGTAATAACTCACACAGGAAAAATAAAAGCACTTGTTGTTTGTTTTTTTTTGTTTGTTTTTATTTGCAGAGATGGGTTCTGCATTAACCAGAGATGAGATTTTTGAGTCCCAAATCACCGTTGCATAGAAAAATCATCTCAATATTCAGAAATAGTCAAAAATCAAGTGAATCCATGAATTAATAGGGATGGATTAGACAGMATGTCAGAAAGTGTGCCAGCAGTTGTGTATAACTCTGTGGTGCAGCCACTTTTGGAGACAGGTATGGTCCCTGCTTCTGAGAGGAAGCACAGCCCAACTGGAATGATGACAGGGAGGATCAAAAGTACAGATGGGTCCTTCCCTGACCCAGTGCTAATTCAACTAGGACACTTCAGCTGGACTGAGACAGCTGAGAAGGAATTTGGTACTCAAAACAAACAGAAAGAGAAACTTCTCACAGGCATGGATACATTGCAAAACTGCCCTTTGATGTGCAGAGGTTTAAAGCTTAATATAGGCTCAAAGCATGTGTATGAATCAGAGAGGGAAAAGACAGTTAAATAAAGATACAATAGCTGAGGATGGGACAGCTCTTGAGRCACAGTCTGCTGCACAATGAGTGAATGTACGAGGAAGTCTCTTGTGGTTCTTTTTTGGGTGTAATTCTGCTCAGYATCTGCTGCTTGTCCAGTGCCAGGAACAAGACACTTTTCTACATGTTCTGTTATTTCTATTATTTTGGCTACTAGTATATACTTTCCGACAGAATCCTGTCCTTACTGTGATTGTCCAGAGAGTATTTTGAGTCCTGAAATGTCCCATAATTTCATYAAATATTACTTCTGAGATTTAAATAAAAATTAAATTATTTTAGCTGAAAAATWAATTCTTTTCTTATTTTATTATTTTCTTGCTATTTACATTTATGTGTTTTACAGAATGCTCACCTTAGGGAATAAAATTGTTTGAGATGAAGTTAGTGAGTAGCTATGGAATGATGTTTTACTTTCCAAAGATCTCCACRGGTACTTTTGCAAGATTCTGTACATTAGCAGATTTAT
This sequence comes from Malurus melanocephalus, assembly GCF_030028575.1. Taxonomy (NCBI): domain Eukaryota; kingdom Metazoa; phylum Chordata; class Aves; order Passeriformes; family Maluridae; genus Malurus; species Malurus melanocephalus. The sequence goes on from NW_026623454.1 coordinate 437,899, forward strand.
TTGACTTCAGAAAATTGACTACTATATTTAATTATTTTAATTAAAACTGGACTGCTAGGTCAGGTTGCAAATATTGTTGAAACCAACAGAGAAAGAGAAGAAAAGTTGCATATTGCATAACTCTACATTGCATCGTTTAGTATTTTACCTGTTGCAATATCATCTTTGTCCAACTTGTGACAGTTTACACACGATTTTCTATTCAATTTCTTCTCTTGTTTGTCCAATAGTACTATGGAGCAATTGTAGTATTTTCTACATTTTTTCTGGCTTTATGGTGAATTAAAAATGCTGAATTTAGATTTTTTGTGTTTATCTTGCCTTCAGGATCAYGTGTATATGCAAATACCCCACACTAAAGCATTTTTTTTCCTATGAATACATTAGAAGTACATTCAAGTGATAAATTATTTCTTTCTAACATAGAACAAGAAGCACATTTTTGCCTGCTTTGAGAAGTGCAATGCACTTTTTACATATTCATCTGAGTTTGTCATATTTACATATTTGATAAAAAAATCTTAAAAATAATTAGGGTCAATATCAGGTGAGGTGTAGAGTTATGTAATACAGTCACTTATATTTTATTTCTCAATAAGAGAAAGAGTTGGGTGATACAATATCAAGTATTTTTTCAATTTGCACCTCATAACGTAATTTTAAATTCAGTTTCAAATTTAATTTCCACTTGATTTCAAGTGAACTAAATCTCTAATGCTCTAACTCTCATTATCTGTCAATCYTGCTTAATCATCATTCTTTATTGTGGAAAATAAATTAACTCCACAAATAATCCCTCAAGATCTCTTGTTTCTGAAGGAATCCTCTCTACCTCTCCATGTATTATTCTCCTGTCTGTTTGTGCACCCTTTTGCACAATGATAAGTCCCATTTGCAGGAAACAAGTGTAATCCTTCAGTGTGAAATGTGTGAAAGCAGCCACACCAACAAATCCCTACTGAAGGGCATCCTATTTAGAAATGGTGTCAGGCTTTGTGGAAATTAATTAAGGAATTTTATTGCAATAACTTCTATTGAGAAGTGTATAGGGAAAACAGTCAATAAAAKTCTCCCTTAAAATTGTTCATCTCCTCTCCTTTCTGGCTCATTGCCCTGCCTATTATGTTGTGTCCATAGTTTYTTATTTGCTTTTCTTCTGCACATTGATTCTTGCATTCTTGGTTGTAGAGTCCTTTAGGCTTAGAGGGAAGGATGAAGAATACCTTTGCTGTCCTTTCCACCTTTATATAATGGGCTTTGAAGAACAGGTGAACAGGGATTTGAATTTCTTTTGACTGRAGAAGTGTGTGATCCATAGTGGATGACTGCAGTTGGCCTTGAGCTGTCAAACTTTCACAAACTATTTTTATTCTCCCCATCTATGCATGCATGTGCTTTTTGAAGAGGACTTGACACCGAACCCACAGTGGAAGGAAGAAAACTCTTATGTGGCCACATTTTTATCTCTTTAAAGGGAGGAAGTGACGCAGCACACTGCTATATACCTTGTTATCAGGCTTTAAACACTGTTCCTAAATTTCAAGATTAGCAAGCTGAAGCTAAAGTATCTCCAAGGTTTATGCAGGCAACTTCAAAGCTCATTTAGGTAATTCACTTTGAACCACCATATTAGTCCAGATACCTGGTTTTGGTTCACTGCACCATCCAGGCTGGTTCATTGCAGAAAGTGATCTGACCCTCCTCACCAACCTCTGTGCTTGCTGCACTCACTTCATGATAATAGAATATGACACTAATTTCATTGGAGTGTCCCGTAGCCAAAAGAATCTCACTATTTAGGGGGCAGTTGAGCATCTGTGAAACGTCAAAAATAGTTTTGTTGAGAGGTATCCTGAATTAACTGCTCTCCTAACGCCTCCCCTAGGTGCAAAATTGTGTCTCATACTCCAGCACATTCCTCTGCTGAGTGTCATTGAATCCTCAACTGGATTGCAAGCTTAAAGCACTTTAGAGGCTTCACTTGATGTACATAAACAGAAATAATTGCTTCATTGAATTACTTCATTCTGGTGACTTGTTTTTAATATTTAGCTGTAATAGTATAAGCTAGTTGGAACGAATGCATGGGCTTGTGTTTTCAGTTTTTTTCTAAAGCAATAGAAATGACTACATTCTCAGGAAAGAAACAATATATCATCTTTTACCATGGTGCTATTTTAATCRTAGTCAGCATATTTCATGAGTTGACAAAACAGAGAGACTTCCATTATTTATGTTTGTAAATCATTTACATTTAGACCRTATAACAGACTGGTGGGGTTTCCACACTGTGATATAACAGCTTTGCATCGTTTAGGGGCAAGAACTGCTTTGCATTCTGTGCCATCAGAAAACTCATTACAATGGTTCATTCAAGGGCATGRTATGAATAATATGAATCTCAAAATTGCTCTGTGTCTTCAGTGGATTCTTTCTGTCAAAAGAGATTATCTGATCCATTTAGATCCATWTACTAACCTTTTTAATATCCCTAGATACATTATTTATTAGCAATTAACACCCCTAAACTGTACTCTTGAGAGGATGTTAGAAACATTTTCTCCATATATACAGAGAGAATGTGTCGGGATTTAAAACAAATGTCAAGAAAATTGCAGTGAAGTGAAAATGACTCTTACTGCATTGCAGATCCTAAGCAACTACTTCATGAAAAACAGCAGACTGCAATGAGCAGCACAGACACAGGCAGCATCCAAACATAAACCAGCGCTGCTAAATTGGATTTCATAATTGATCCCTGCCTGCTATGCTTTGTGTGCTTTGTACACAGGCCAGTATACATCTTCCTCTGTTTTGGGACTGCAGTGTGCAAATACTCAAAGAARATCACCCAAGGTAACCCACTGGATGCATGGCATAATAAATGAGGTAAATTAAATGAGGAATGTAACAGGGAGAGATGCCAGTGCTTGAAGGAAATGTATCCTGTCTCAAACTGTAGAGTATTACATCCAAATCATTCTATCAACAAGAAAAAAACATAATATTTGAAAGTAAAATATGAGAATGGATGTTTCTTTCTTATAGCACAGGACAGGCAGAACGATATGCCTGGGATGTTTCAMTGGAATTGTCTGGGCTTCCATCTCTGTGAGCTATTAATTACAAAAAAACAACCTCATGCACTTAACTTATCTGAAATTCTGATACCTTACTTTATAGAGATGGAAAAATTTCTATTTCATTCACATGTCAGATAGAAATTTTMCATGTGTCTCCTCAGAATGCAGATATTTTTCAGCACTGGAAGTTTTTTGTAACAATACCAGTGACAAGTAATGTTATCAAAAGTCACAGTAACAAACCMATATTTAATTGTGAGTGGATGTTTTCTCTTAWAAGTGCTTCCAAAACTGTCCTTCAYTCATCACAATGRGCCRTAGTSAATRCAGGAATTTCCCTYCAGTCATGGCACTGGAAAGTTCCAATCCCTTTTTCTCCTTAGGAATCAAGGCCTCCTGGAGCTCAGAGCAACAAATGGGGAGTTCTGTTCTTGCTCCACCTTCAGCCAATGTAAGCTCTGTGTATTATTTATTCTGAGCACCTTTAGATAACTGAGTTAAGGACTTATCGAGGACAATGGATGTGGAATAGACYAATGGAGACTAAAAGTTTTGATGGTTGGAGAGTGCAAACCAAATCTGATGTAGTGTAAAAAAAAAAAAAAATCTTAGGCTTGTAGGTGGTCAGTAGTGAGAGTTTCTAGTTTATCATTACCTGAGCTTCTCCAGGATAGCTTCCTGTTCTCCCACTACCTTCCTAAGGCAGGTGCCTCCTCTGGGTTTTGTGTCAGGCCCCACAAACTGGTCCAGATAGCCTAGGTCACCTTGAAAAACAAGGATTGCAATGCTTGGGCTGGAAAATCCCATTTATGTTCTTGCTTCTAGAAATATCTGTGAATATTATAGAAGCTTTTCTTATGTGGAAAGGGTAAGGAGGAAAAGCAGAACATGAGAGTGTGAGAGTTTTCCATTTTTCCAGAGTAAAGGTCGGATGTTGATGTTTCATTCCTCTAATTGAAATGTCAGAGGTATGAGATGCCTCACAGAAATGACATATCATATCTGCGAAAGTGAATTAAGTCTCATTTTTTGAATAACCGTTGAACAATCCGGACAGGGCAAAGTGTCAGGAGCTGGCAGGTGTGATAGGAAATTAAGTAGCCAGAGGGATTGTTTTCCAATACAGTTGTTCCCTGTGAACTGTAGAAATTCTCTTGTTTGATTAAACAAAAGACAGATACAACTCACCAGAGCTTCACAGCTATAATTGCCTTTGCTCTGGTGTGTTTGAGAGCAAAGACAAACTGAAAACAGCCAGTGAAAACAATCTCCATGGCTTTGCAAGTCTGCCAAAAGAAAACAGGCTCAAYGAGTCCCCATACGTCTTCCTGCTCCGCTGGGAAAAATTGAGCAATTTTACAGCCAGGGACATCTATTCCACACAAATCTTGTGCTTGCTGAGGAAGTGTGAAAATAAATTGAAATAGTTCTTTAGGTCTTGGCATTCTCAGGGATTAAAGAGAAACATCCATAATAATAGTACTTTGGGATACTGTTGAACCAAGGAAGGACATAAATGGCTTGTTGGGAAATTGCTACTCATACAGGATGAGTRTTTTGCTTACACTTTGGAAGGTCTCTTCCCAAAAGTGCTGACTCTGTGGAAAACAACATTTATGTTAGCTCTGACTGTTCAAAACTGACTGGTGCCATAATATCAGCAGTAGTTTCTTACAGAAAACAACATTTCTGGCAATTTGATCCATTTGTATACTGCTGTTAATCAAATCCTAACAAAAGAAAATTCCTTCTGTCATGATTTTAAAGGGAATTTACAGCTGATTATCAGCTGATAAAGCCCAAGTATATTTCAGGAACATTTATATCGATAGTCCAAGTTCCAAATGRCCCTTCACATATTTTGGGCTCATGATCATCCCCTACATTAATTGCTATCAACCTGATTTAAACATGGTAATTAATCTTTCTAATTACAGGTCTGCATCTGAAAAAAGTCATCTGTTCCCTCTTRATAAAGCACATACATTTTACTTCTCTGTAAAGGGATTTCTATGCCCTAAGATATGTTTATTGGTGCTTATAACWAGTTTCCAAGTCATAACAGTTTAATGAAAGTGTTTGCCTATTGCTACATAAAGCTATAGTTTAAATGTATGGCACAACAGAGTGCCCTTTAAAGCATGGCATAAATTAATCTCTTCTAGACCTATCCATGCTGGAGTCATTCAGATTCACAAAAAGGTTATCTGGGCTTGAGTTAAAGTACTGGTCTGAGAGTCTGAGGGTTTCCTCTGCTGCTGCTTCAGATTTTGCCTTATCCCAGTAAATGTGTGCAGTTACAGGGGTTGCAGGGCAAGGTWTTGGGGCAGAGGCAGGGGCTGCACAAGTGGTGCCTCTGAGGAGACCCCAGGGGCTGCCTCTTTGTTGGACAGAGTCAATTCCAGCTTGATAACGCACAAAATTAATGTTCATAAAAATTACAGTGAAGTTCATTTATCAATATGGTAAAGAGGGCACCTTTAGTCTAAAATGCTGTAATATTGGGCTGTATTTTCCCAATTTAAAATACACTTTACACTAAACCTGGCAGGCAGTAATAAGACCCAGACATGAAAAGGAAAATCACAGAGAGATATGGGAAGGGATTTGGGATCCCTTATTGACAAACACCAGTTCATTCACCCTCATCAAAAATAATGGGGGAAGCCCAAAAGAAGTGATGRATTATTTKATCATAAAGCTTTCCCAGGTGGAGYCTGCCTGTGCTCAGCACAGCTCTCAGCTCTCACACACCACGGGCATTCTGCAGTGCAGCTCTGCAGAGGGCTCTCAGCAGTGCAGAATGCCATTACTCACATCAGAAAACTAAACCAAGCTGAGCTTAAAGTAGAGGCAAAAGATCCAAAATATTCAGAGGGAAAATATATATTTTTATTTATTTTTCATTATCTATTTCAGAAGAGAACTGTCAGCTGCTTAATTTAGGTGCTTAATTGTGCCATTAGGGACAGAAGAAAGTTCCAGGAGGGAAAAGAAAGCCCCAGTGTGGGCTTACAATACACCTTTTGAACTGGAAGTTGTCATACCTTTCCTTCCTGCAGATCTAGAAATCTAGAAAACAGCCAGATAATAACGTGTTAGATGGAGTAAGAGCCTTTGCAGTCCTCAGTAAACAAAACTACAATCTCTGTAAGATTTAATGCGTACTTAGCATCTTGCAGTACCAAGCAATACGCTTAAATCAACATTTTGCTTATTTTAAGCAATATAAATTAAAAATAAAGTTGAGGATCTTTTTTGTTTCTTTGTGAAGATGACTACATTTGGCCAGGAAATGCAGATTTTTGAATATACAACATTTTGCAACAATTTATTAATTACTGGCAAAGGGATTTAGTTCAGAATAAAATTCCCTGATTTTACAATAATTTCCATTTCTTTCCTATTAAAGTCAGAAAATAATTCCTGTTAAATAAAAAACTGCAAGAACAGATCTATTAAATCATGGCAATAATGTAATAATAGTCCGCTTAAAACTTTTGTCCAAAAGTGAAGTGGCTTGAGACATGCAGTACTGGAGGAAATGATCATATTTTTGAGATATCAAAGCTTTAAAGGAATATGATACCAGCTACCTGTTGAAATAACTTCTTGGTCTTTGCTTTGAAAATGAGCTCTTAATAATGACACAACAAAAACTTGCTGTAGGGGTTAACCTAAAGAAAATACACCTTTTGTGCCCTAAAAAGTCCTTTACATCAATGTCATTGTAAACTGGAGAACCAGACATAAACATCCAGAGAAATAGTACATTGCTCATGCTCCTTTRCATTAAAGACTTCCTTTGATCTCCCTGTCTGAGCTTTGATAGCTTCCCCACAGAACAAATCATTGTATAACATGCACAGCATTCAAAATTAATAAATTAGTGTGAAAGATAAGCCACTGGCATCAAACATGTCTGGGGCTTTGATGCTGGATTTGTGTTGCTTAGGCCCTTGTTGGAGTTTGGATTTTTGCTAATCATTCTTTTTTTCCCTTTTCCCTTCTCTCTTTCTCTCTCTCTCTCTCTCTCTCTCTTTTTATTTTTTTTAATTTTTTTTTTTTATTTTTAAATTTTTTTTAAAACAAAACATGCTATTTTTCCGTGGAGATAAACAGCTTCATCCACCAAATCTGAAAATTTTGGAGAGGCTTGAATCCTAAATTGAGATCTAGGGTTTTGTCCTTTGCTTCCTTCTGCTTCTGTGGCTGATATTCTGGATAGCTGATGAACAGATAGGCATGAGCAGAGATCTGTTTTTCAGATCTACCTCAAAGTCCAAGAGGATGGACTGTGTGTSCACTTTRCATCCTTTAGATCTYAGATTCATCTACACAGCAGRTCTTCACTTTCCAAAAACCCCTGGRTTTATTCTGTGCATRAAGACAGATWTTGWCTGTGGAAATTTRAAATCCCTGTTCATGACAGCTAATCTGAATTTCATGAATATTTTCAGGGAGTAAACAAGGAAGACCACAGAAATGTGTACCTAATGGAATTGAAGAGGAAATCTTCAGTGTGGTGTTTACCTTTTGGTGTTTTTATTATTTTAATSCAAAGACCAGTGCTGTGGGAAGGTTGGTCTTGAAATTCTGTCCTTGTAGATCAGATTTAAGATGTGTTATCTAAATTTTTATGACACATGCATAAGTATTAATAGTTTCAATTCATAAAAATAGTGAAGATATTATATCCCTATAATTTCTTTTGTTTTTTTAATGATGATATATGCCTCAAGATTACACAAAAGAGAAAATTCTCTTTTTCTATATCACTCTGGATATGGATTTTCTCACCTAACTTGAATCATCCAACACCAGCTGACCAATAAGGATCCCTCTGAGAACAGTGAGAAGCAGGACCAGCTTTGGAAGTGGGTGTCAAAACAAGAGGAGGAAGTGGCCATATAGAGGCTCAGCTGTCCTCATGTGAAAGATGAGATATCCTGGATATCCCACATGTGACCACAGCACCTGGAAACATTTCCCTGGGACAGTCCAGTCATGATGTCCTATTCCCTCAAGTGATATTAGATATCAAGAATTAAGCAACTGAGCTGAGTCCTATTTCTACATCTCTGCACACTGACTGTTTTCCACACCCTCAGTCTCAAAACAAGGGACTTTACAATTTTCAACACTTCTTCTTGATCTTAATAAAACATCAAAATTAATMTCTGTACACTTTGAAAAACAACAGCTGTTTCACAAGTGGTGCTTACCTGCTACACGTCACAGAGCCATCAGATGCAATGGGAATATTCCCATATTCTATATTCACCCATTTTTTTTAATAAGACTCACTTCTTTGGCTATAAGAATTAATATTTTAGTACATACTGTAGCTGTAAGTCAGACTGTGAGGAAAGTGACTCTCACTCCCACAGTTTCCACCAAATTTTTAACTTCCTAAATAATGTAGCTTTGAACTTCACTACTGACCTCCTTCTGAACCCTTTGCTCACCCAAGTGGAACAGAGTTCTTGTTACAGGACAGCTTTGTCTTCTGAGCAAATGGCAAAATTCACTGCCAGTAAACAAAGGGAACATTCTTCCACAGTAATATTATGAAAAAGGGAAAAACATTTATCAACTGTAGGTGTGATTTTTCTGCTTAGCTGTTCCATATAGTTATTTAATAATTTTTTTAATATGCTGAACATATTTTTTAATAAATTATAAACCAATTGGGGAAAAACATACATGCATAACATAAAAGGGGATATAAATAAACCATACTTGAATAAAATATCAAAGGAATTGTTTTAATATATTTGAAGCTTACAATTTTTGCAGTCTTTTAATGGTGTATTTTATCCCTTTAGATGTATTTGTATGATGCAGGTAACTAAAAGTTAGCATTCATAAACACTGACTAGCACTGATGGACCAATATGGCACTGAAAATTTCCACATTGACATTGAAAACTGAATGACTAGATTATCTCAGGGAACTTTTGATGTAACTAAAGGTGTTGTGCTTAGATTAATCGATTAACATTACAAAATTCATAAGCTGAAATTTAGAGGTCATTAATATTTTCCACCATGACTAAATATTCTATTTATGATTTAAGCAACAATATTGAATATAAATAAAATAAGATTTTTTAAAAGAAAATCTTTGTTTTTTTAACTAAAATGATAGATTTCCTGCAGCCATGATGTCTCTAGGGCAGAAAAACTGAAGAGCTGAATTTGTGCTATGCAGTCCTCTGCAAGAATGGCTAATTAAATTGAGGTGTCTCTTAAGCTGTCAACCTAAGTTTTCTCTGTAGTTTGTGGGAGACAGARGCATCTTCAGTGAGTAACTCATGCTCCAGAGAAGTCTGTCATCAGATAGCAAGAATTGTCTCTGGAGGTTTTGTCTGTTCGTTGAGTCAGAACAGCTAATTGCCAAAGCCCTGAGTCTGGTGATTGGAGGGGAGGACACTTTTCCACCCTGAAAATTGCTGAATGCCACTGGAGCGTTGTGCTACCAAAAAGCCAGGGCTGTGGTCCAGGACAGGGTCACAAAAATTCAGTGGTACTTGGGTGAGATCTGGAGAGTTTTGTCTGACTTCTGATTCACACTAACGTAGAAGTTGCCATGAAAAAATTTGTATCAGCCCACAGGTATCACAAGYCGACTCTTGGCACAAGTTGTGTTATTGGAAATATCAGGGGATGAATGCAACTAAAATATGACCTTTGAAGATGACTGTTTTACATTATCCCATTAAACTGTTTCTCAAATGTTAATAGGATTAAATATTCTGGACTCCGTCCTTTGAAAAAATTTTGGTAATGATCTGGTAAACAGCTGCTTTTAGAAAAGATGGKCTTAACTTCATGAAGTTTCATAAAGTAACCTCCATTCAACTTCACCTGTTTTTTTGTTTTTGTTTTTTTTTTTGTTTTTTAAATTTTCAAGGTATTTCATGCAGTTTAATTATTTTTCTCTCTGTTTAGCCTATTATAACATGAAAAATTACATCTCAAAATGCAGAAGAAGAATTCAAATAATGAAATTTAGTTGCTGCTTTTTTCAATATCACTTTTGCTGTAATTTTAAAATCTAATTTCATAAATAACTTTTGCTTATTTGAAATTATAATTTTCCAGACATTTTCTCTCTGTTGAAAATGTTGATGACTCTCCTTTTTGGACATTTAAGCACCCTTGCATGGTCTAGAAAATTGAAGAAGAACATTTTAAAATAGATTGTGGAAGGAACAACAGAAATGCAAAATATTGCAATCGTTACTTTATACAATGGCCTTAGTTAATGTAATTATGAGATAACCATTAAGGGATAAATTAAGTGCTGAAATGAATGTTGAGGTAAGTGACAGAAAGTAAGTCAGTCAATGATAGAGCTGGTTAAACAGCACCCAATGAATAATGGATTTGACTTGAACTCTCCTGAATGCATAATGCAGAGAATATTCTATTGAATTATTTATCCTGTCAGAAAGAAGGTACATGTGCCAAATTTGCAGCAKTTCTCTGAAAGGATTCAGACTCCTGGGGTATGAGGTAATTTCTCACTGGAAAACCAGAGAGCAGCCTATCAAGGAATTGATGTGCTGAGGTGATTTAGGAAGGAAAGTCTCACTTAAGCACCATTGGAGGTAAAATCTGAGAGTAATGACCTAAGAGAAAATATAAGGCCAAACGTCCTCCCATCCTTTAGAATGTGCATTTGGGTTAGAGGCCACATAACCTACAGATGCCTTGAAGTCTCTGAACAAAGGCTTCTGCAGTAAGATTTGTTTCAGTATTGAAGCATTAAAAAYATATAAAAATGTGACTTTATATTAWTATGTGAACAAAGACATATGACAGTCTTTTAAAAAGTGTAAATTTATTATTAGCTTAAGTTTTTCTATAAATACATTGCTTTTTAGATCATTTCAAATTCTGATTAAATTTGGATGCTTCATCCCTTAACATTTACAGAAGTCTTTTATTTCCCAAATTAACGTTAGAGCTTATTAGGTATCTGAAAAAATGACATGATCCTTGAAATCCCAGTTTCAGAGTGATTTCATTAGGCACTGCTGAATGTTTGGTTGCTATTGCAGCTGTCTGAAAGATAATGAAATTTGGGGTCTACACGCCCCATTCAGAAACTCCCCCTACTATACAGTTTTGGCTTGCTTCCCATCACACTTCTCTCCTGCATAGGAAAATCCAGAAATACTATTAATCATCAGAAGGAKAAATACTCTGCTCTACTAAGATTGTAAAGAATAATTACTTTAGACTGTAAGATGCAAAGCAATGTCTATGTAAACTGCTTCAAGATTTGGCCTATCAAGCTAAGCCCAAGTCTGGGTCAGCAACTAAAATGTCAAAAGATGTCACAGTGGCCTGGGAAGGATGGCAGGAAAGCCATTGCTTTTGCATGGCAAGTTAACAGGGCTAATTAAATATTACCTCTTACACAGAAAAATCATTTCAGTTAAACACAGCTTTTCAGAGACAAAAAAAACATTACTAGAACTTGAGATTATTTATAGGTGTTTTAATACAAAAATGTGTTTAACATGAAATTGAAAACATTCCCTTCCTCATCTAGCTATAGCAGTGTTTCTTTTTTTAAGAAGTAAAAAAAAATGTCACTGTGAAGTGTAATGCTTTACTTTAATTTATTTCAAAATGTTATTCGGTAAAAATAACCACATTTGTAGAAAGGTTATCATCCACCAGACCCTCCTGAGAACAGAAGGAGAAGTCTGACTTAAAACTCTGGATGCTAATTATACTCTGCAATAATTAAAGAAAAATTTAAATGCAACTGCTCCAGTTTAGCTCTGCTTCCACTACTTTTAATTTGCTAACAGAATGACAATAAAATGAAAAATATTCTCTACATAATTGAAAATAATCTGTTAAATCCTAAAGCCAGCTCATTTTTGCATTATTAATTCTTGGCAGAAATGCCTGTGTTTGATTTGTACTGCAAAGATTATCCTCCAAACGAAATCAAATTAATAGAAGTGTCATTGATGATTCCTGAGAYAACAATTGCATCAAAAAAATTAATTATTTCATTTACAGCCACCTTGGTGTTGTGAAATCACAGATATTTGGAGTTTGCTATCGGCACTGGAATAGCTTTTGCAATGGCACTGGAACAACAATTGCAAAACAGA
>NW_026623454.1:450975-459597 GCF_030028575.1 Malurus melanocephalus
CACATGAAGGTTTCCATCAGGATTTTGTACCACAAACTGGGATCAGCTCTAGCCATCTCTCAGCAGAGCATTTCCACTGCTGTCCATGCTGCCTGCAGTCCCCAAAAGTGCAGCCTCTGGAGCAACGTGGGTACAGCCTTCACTGTCTGTCTGGAGATGAATCCTCAACAGTAAAACACCTCAAGGTCTCAGTGARTCAGTCYAGAAATGAGGTGTGTTTTTATTCCYTSCTAATGCCAGGCAAAGGAAAGTGAAGGCAGAATAACAGTTTTAATGACATGAAAATCATCATTCACACAGAAAATATCCATTGCAGAAGGGTATTCCTAAATGCAATACAGTGACTTTTTTCTTCCTGTTTTCTGAACAAAATTAGAATGCCTCCASTAAATGTTAAAATGAAATGTCAGTTGAGTTGAGGCTGTTCCTCACATTCATTTCTCATTTTATTTATGGATCTTTGGCTTTAATTTAAATTACAAAAACATTGCTATAATTTAAATTACATTAACATTGCTTTAATTTAAATTACAAAGAAAGCTAAGGCAGACAACATTTATAAAAGCTTTCAAAACTTTTGAGCAAGCATGAGGGAAAGGATAGTTTTTGGTTTCCAGTTTTTGGTTTTGGGTATAGATGATGTTCTCCTCCATTTCACTGTTCACCAAACACAACACCTGTGCCTGCACAATTCTGTGGGGCACAGGGAGCTGAGGGAAGGGCTTCAGTTGGTTGTGATCCTTGTTCTCTGCACTGTGGTTGTGTCTTTGCCAGCACTGAAGTTCTCTCCAACCCTCAGAGAAAGGGAACTGTTCACARGGGATTTCACTGCCAGTGAAAACAGAAAGCCTCTGATGGCACTGCAGTGCATGAATTCAAGACAGAAAAGCCACATCACAAGGCTGAGCATCAGGCAAAGCCACACCTGAGCTCTGCACTCTCAGGGCAACAAATGAGAAATATGGCATTCACAACATTTCCTGGAAAAGCACCATCCTGAATTGTCATGAAATGCWTTTTCATGATGTTAGACCAATTGASCATRMCACAGAAATAKTTAAAATTCTCCACAARGYKTACCAAGATWCATTGATTATGATTGGACAGACTGGAATTGGTCTTTCTGTGGCTCAGCTACAGCTGATTCCTACTAAGTGCATGTTMTCTAATTGCATACTTGTGGTAATGCACCTTTTGATGGAGACAGTGAAGGAGTTGTGAGATCATTTTGCAAATTGATTTGAAAGACAGAACATTGCTTGGGGTGAAACTTGGAGCATCAGCACTGATTTTTACTTAATTTCCTCTGCACACTCTTTGGTGAGGTAGCATGCCTGGCAGAGTTAGAATAGGTTGCTAGGAAATGTGATGCTGTAGTGAAATTAAGTAGGCTATTCAAACTAATTAATCTAAAGAAGAACGTATTTTGGGGTTTGTTTTGTTTTTTTTTTTTCTTTTTTTTTTAAATTGAGAAGATGGCAGTTAGAAATAAAAAGATGACATTCAATTATGTTTGAAAAGATTTAATGTTCAGACGGGTAGGTCAGATTCTCTCCAAATAAAAAAAGTGCTTTGAAAATGATTTGAAATGAAAATGAGCCTAATTCCTTTGAAACAGAATTTAAAAGGTAAATCAGCCTCACATAACTTTAGTAACTTACTTAGAGGCCAAAACTGACACCAGGAGTTGTCCCAAGCCGAGTGCARCACCAGCACCTGGTCTTGTTAAATCTCGAGAGATTTTCATGGCCCAATTCTTGAGCTTGTCCAGGTCCCTGTGGATGGCATCCTGTCCTTTAGGTGTGTCACCACTCAACTTGGTGTCACCTGCAAATTTGCTGAGCCTGCACTGGGTCCCTTTGCCTGTGTCATTAAGGAAGATATTAAGTAGCACTCGGTCCTAGAAGGCCACTGGGTTGGTCAGGCTGGACTTGCCCTTGTTAAAGCTGCTCTCAAATCAYATCCCTGCCCTCCATGKGCCTTAGCACAGCTCCTARGAGGGGCTGTTCCATGATCTTCCCATGCACAGAGGTGAGGCTGATGGGTTGGAACGTCCCAGGGTCTTCCTTTCTACCTTTTTTTTAAAGATGTATAGACTGTTACCCATTTGCCAGTCACCTGACTTCACCTGACTGCCATGAATTTTCAAATATCATGAAGAGTGTCTTGGCAGCTACATCAGCCAATTCCTTCAGGATTCTGCGATGAATTTCACTTGGTCCCATAGATTTGAGTACATTCMGATTCCTCAGATGATCATGAATCTGATCTTTATTTAGAGTGGGAGGTAAAATCCCCATCCTGCTGTCCACCCACTCCAAAGGTGCTGGAAGAGAAGTCACCACTGAAGACTGAGGCAAAAGAGTTGGGTACCTTACCCTTCTCCTCATCTGTCATTGCCAGTTTTCCAGCATTATTTATTAGCAAGAAGATCACCTTCTTTGACCTTCTTTTTCTGGTTATCCTACCTGGATAAGCCCTTTTTATTTCTCTTTGTGTCTGTCACCAGGTTCAGTTCCAGCTTTGCCTTGGCATTCCTCACTCTATTCCTATAAAACAGATGTTCATCTCTAAACTCTCCCCAGGTCACCTCTCCTTGTTTCCACTGCCTGTGCATTTCCTTCTTTCCATTTATTTGACCAGCAGTTCCTTACTCAGCCTTGCCAGTCTCTTGCCTTCCTTACCCAATTTCTTGCTCCTGGGAATTGCTAGCTCTGCTCTGTGGAAGACTTCCTTAAAAGCCTACCAACTCTGATCTACTCCCTAAGGACAGTTTCCAAGGGGACAATATTTACTATCTCCCTGGAGAGCTGGAAGTTTGCTTTTCTAATATCCAGAGACATTACTTTCCTCCTTACCTGAGTCATATCCCTCAGGACTGTAAACCCTGCAGCCCAGACTGCCCCTATTTTTGATGTTCCCCATTGTCTCAGTTACCATGAGATCCAGGATGATTTATTCCATTAYACCTTAATTATTTATTTAAGGATGTCAGCATCTTTTCAAAGTTAAATGATGGGAACATTCAGAGGAAACCTTCTGAGAAAAAAGGTGCTTCCATATCTGTCTATAGAACTTCTGCATTTTTATCCTTTGTCACATGGGTCTGCTACTGCTGCTCTGCTTAGGAAATTCAGAAATAAAATTTTCACTTGTTGTCATTCCTTTCACAGATTCAGCACTTCTCCTGAACTGAAGCTTTTTTGCTTTATCAGCTGTTAACCCTGGTTAGCAAAAAAAAAAGATGGACAGTAAGCTTTGCTCCTTTGTTCATGAAGCTGTCACCATAAAGTGTGCAGTGAAATTGGTGTGGCTTGGGTAGATGTGCACTAAGGATGTGTTATTGATAAATACTGATTGTTTCAGAAGACCCTCAGAATAGCATGTGGTGGKTGCAGATGTTGAGCTGATGCCTCCCATGAAATGAAAATCCTCAATGCAGAATTTTTATTCCTCTCATGAGTATTTCAATGGATCTTTTTATGTAAACAATAAAATCTTCAAGGTATTAAAAARATTCCATTGTGTATAAACTAAATGGGAAATACAAAAGACACTAAGCCACAAGAAAGGAGAAATAATGGTTCCATAATGTTTTTGTGTTGTCATTTAGTGTTTGCATCTATCTGTCTTATTTTAACTAAGCTGTATGTTTTGGAGAGATAAAACAACACTGACGCTATGAAAAGATATGCAAGTTTAAAAAAAATATAGAGAAGGATGTGCAAATAAGCAAGGGGTAGAGATTTCACTTTTTAAAAGGATTGACATCTTCATTAAATGCTTCATCACATATTCCATTAACATTTGCACTCTTTCCATTTGTACAGTCTTCTGTGGAGGGTAAAGCACTGGTAATTCTTGGGTTTTACCCAGAGCTCAGATATATTTTTCTCCATTTGTGCAGTTGCCATCTCTCATTAGTTTGGCAGGCTGTGCTCTAGTGCCCTTTCCTCTTCCTGTTCTGTCTCTAACAGCAGCTGCTGTAAAGAGTTAAACTTGGCAGCTGCCTATTCCAGAGGCTAAATYCTTGGCTTTCAATTTCACTAGCAGTTTTTGTTTTTAAATCTGGTTTCATATGCAGGTCAACTTCTCTGCAAAATAGCTGTGGAGGTCAGATTGGTACCTATGAAACTGTCAAATTTTACCTTTTAAGCAATCACACTTGAAAATTGATATTCCATGACTACTCTCCAGTGGCTATGAATTACTTCACAGGACAGAGGAGCTGAAAGTAAACATAGCTGCTTCTCAAGAAAATTGTGAAAGAGTTCACATCCAGATAAGAAGAATTCAGTTCCAGATAAAAATAAATTTTTTAAGGAAAAGTTCAGAGATGGTCAGCAATGATTTTAAGTCCTCTCTATAAAATTAGTGAGAGSAGACATGATAATACTGTGCTAAACAATGCATGCAATAGACAAAATTTACTCAGTGAATCTTTATTGTCCTTTCTAAAAAATCCCCACAAACAAAAAACCATTTATGAAACTGATGGGAAGAAACCAGAGAAGTTTAGATATTAACTTTTTTAGAAGAAGATAGGAATGGTGTTGCTGAGTATCACTGAGGGCAAGAGCCTAACAGAATGGCTATTTAGACTGGCAGTGACCACATGCACCATTAAAATAGAAAGGGACATTTTACAAAGGAATAAAAACATTTGTGCTTTGGAGATTTAATCAATGGTACTGATTAAAAGGAAACTTGCCTTTGGACAGGTTATTCTGTAAGGGCTAACTGTGCCCTTTCTTTCACCTCATTCTTGTACTGAATTGTGCCTCCTTTGTGGGTATTGAGTGGTCTTTCAATTTCTACCTGAATGACCTCCAGCAGAATCTTACAGTTGCACTCCATTTTGAGCACTAGGAAATACACTTACTTTGTTTTTTTTTCCCTGTAAGGAAATGTATCTCATGTAAATTTATTTATATATTTCATATATGAGCCAATCTTCAGACAGACCAAACAYATCATGTTAGTAGATAAGAACTGCTGCATTTCACTTTTGATACATAATTTTTTTCTTTATCTCCTACCAGATATTTTCTCATAAGTTTCTTTCTGAACTACAAATCAATCTTCACATATCCAATTTTTAACCATAGGAAAAGGGTTTTAAACTAAGAGAGTTTAGATTCGGATGAGATAKAAGGAAGAAATTTTGTGCAGTGATGGTGGTGAAACACTGAAACAGGCAGCCCAGAGAGATGGTAGATGCTCCATTTCTGAGAACATTCCAGGGTCATGTTGGGTTCTGAGTAATCTGATCCAGCTGGAGATGTTCCTGCTCACTTCAGGGTGGGTTGGTGACCTTTAAACATCCCTTCCAACCCAAACTATTCTACGGTACAGTTATAACAGCCAGTAAAAATTCAAAGGTGGTAGSAAAACTGAAGATCATTTAGACAGTTGATTATGAAATGTGACCCAATAATTATAATAATTTCTCTGAAATCACAAGTTCTTCCAGGCAAATTCTGCTTTCAGTTGGGAATGATGAACTCAGATAAGACCCTTTGACTCATCATTGAAATAATCTGAAACAGAAAAGAAAGGGAAGGGAAGTTCTCAAAGCAGTCTTGGAAACTTACTCATTTAAGGGAAAAAAACAGTACCAGAAGTGGAAACAGCAGAGTTGGGGGATTTTTCTTGTTAGACAATTGAGGACAAATACAAAGGCTGATTGTGGAATTAGTGGAAACACGTTCAGAGTAAGCTGCCCTATAAATAAAACCATTTCATCACAGTTTCAYAGTTTATGTAAACCTAATTTGTTTTCTGTGTTATTATTTGGTTGCCTATTTTGAGGCAGGGAAAAGTCCTAGAAAAGTTATTTTTCTTGTTCTCATTCAGATTATAATGCATGTCCTTCTCTTCAGGGACTCACAGCTGCTTCTGTCCTCCTACATCAGGTGATACACTTTGTTCCTGGGACCAAATCACAAATGTCATYATGCCCATTTTCCTAAACTCACATGCGTTTCTAGTTAGTGGGTTTTTTGGTTGTTTTTTTTTATTTTTTAATGAAATGCATACATAAAGTCCTTATTCGATGGCTGAGATGCCAGTCAAGAAGAATGAGAGAGATGTTTTAAGAAAGGCTGTCAGAGGTTAGGACTGCACTGATTACAAAGGCAGCTTGCTTAAATTTATTTCAGTAAGTAGTTCAAACCAGTCCTCAAGTTTAGAACAAAGGAAAATACAGAAACATTTTTTAATTAAAATTGAATGTTTTTTCATGAAACCCTAATGTTTCAAAAATGAGAAGAATCTCCTAAAACCTTGATATTACAATACGCCTATTCCACTGTATTAATTTATTTTATTGGGGGTGGATGGGGTGCTGCATGATTCAGGGAACTGATGATTTAGGGATCCTGAAGAAGGAGAGGGATTGGACAAAAAGAATGAAGGGAAGACAGCTCTGTGAGATGGATGTGTGTCAGCATGGGTAGAGACAAGAATTAGAAAAATATGTTTGTTGAGTATGTGGTGTGACKCTTGGGGATGGTGCTGTGCAGGGCCATGAGTGTGATTCAATGATCCTCATGGGTTCTTTCCAACTCAGCTTATTCTGTGATTCTGTGATCACCACCAAGGTATGAAATACCCAGTGCTGAAGCTGTAAACAACATGAGCACTGGAAGTGAAAACTGTCTCTGCTTCATCATTGTCTTGAAGCTATAAAGGACACTTTTTTGGTAAAGAAAAGAGTGACTTGGCTTTCAATTACACACCAAAATAAAAAAAATCGTGTAGCCAGCAGGTCCAGGAAGGTCAGTTTTTCCCTCTCTCAGTGCTGAGGCAGATCTGGAGTGCTGAATTTAGATTTGAGCTCTCCAGCACAAAGAAGGAAGAATATATTCTGCAAGGAGTCCAGTGGAGCCAGGCCACCATGCTGACCAGGGAGTGGGACAGAGTACATGATGTACAGGGAGAGACTGAAAAACCTGGGACAGTTCCCCCTGGAGAAGAGAAGGCTCAGGAGAGACCTTACTGCTCTCTACAACTACCTGCTGGGAGGACACAAAGGCTCATTATTTTCTGGTTAGACAGAAGGAAAAATCTTTTTACCACGAAAGGGGTCAAGTTCTGGATGTCAGAGAGTGTGTGGAGGGAACCACCCCAGGAAATGTTCAACACTGAGTGAAATTCAGGCCTGAGAACAGCGTTTTGTTAGCTCTGCTTCAAGGAGTGGGTTGGAACAGGTGACTGGGGGCTCTTTTCAACCTAAGTTATTCCATGGTTGCATTAGAAGTAAAATCAGAGTGCTTTTACTAACAATGTAAGATCTGCCTGGGCAGACAAACAGCACTCAGAGCAGGGAAAGGATGTAAAGCAAGAATGTGAGAATTGCAAACCCCTGCCTTACAGAGACAGGGTGCCCCACGTAAAAGAACTTCTTCCTCCCACTTGCAGAACTGAGTGAGGTTTGGGTGCTGTTACCTCATAAAGGAGGACAAGGAGTGCATATTCCCTAGGACAGAGCAGCTCCCTTCTTCTGCTGCAGGGCAGAGTGGCTGTGGCAGAACAAACTCCTTCCTGCATGTGAGCAGCACTGCTGAGCCAGCGGCACCCTCTGGATGCAGGAGCTGCCTCCCTCGGGGAATCCCAAGGCTTTTTCTTGAGGCAGCAGCTCCTGCTGAGGAATACACCCACATGTCACCAAAATGTGCCACACCAATAACAGACAAATGAGTGTAAGCTGGCTTTGGGTACCCTGTCTCAGACATCTGTGAGGTGGGGCTCGTGTAATCTCAGTGGTCAGCTTGGATGACCGCTTGGATACCTTTTCTACTCAATGAAAAGACATGGGGATGGGAAGGTTTTTGGGCATGGGTTTAGTTTTGTTTTGGGGTTGTTTTTTTTTTTGCTTTTGGGTTGGGTTTTTTGTTGTTGGTTTTTCTGGGGGGTTGAGTTTTAGTTTTATTGTTATTGTTATTGTTATTGTTTGGTTCAGTTTAATTCTTGTGTACGATTTTCCTCATATTAGTTTCACAGTAGAATGAGTTTCCCATTCTGATGTTTATTTCTCTTCTTTAAAGAGTAACTTATTCAGCTGTGAGCCTCTCTGCTGTAGCTGTCTAGATATGATCAGAAAAATCTTGCCAGAAGGACTATAAAGTTCCCACAGTTGTACTGGAATGGCTGGGAGTTATTGGTGTTTAACATCCTTGAAAATCACATTAAAGAACTCACAAGAGGGCATGAATATGGATTGGATGACCTGCACAACAGCAAATAAAGAACACATGGTACAGCAAGAATGGGTGCATCTGTGTGCATAAATATGAGAGGGAGCTCTGAACTTTGTGAGCCATTCTCTTTTGGTACCTCTGAACTTCAGCCTCGTATGGCAAAAGTGCTAGAATAAATTGTAATATACCCACAAAGTGGGGATTAGAGGTTGGAGGTTTGTTTGTTTTTTTCTTGTTTGATTTTAAACTACATATTTTTTATCCTATGGGATATGGGAAATCATGTTAGACAGGATTGAATAAAGTCTKCATCCCACTGCTATTGTTGCTGGCTTCCTAGTGCTAAAATATTCCCTGTGATTCTGATAGCTCTGCAGATTGGTGCAGTGCTCTTCGTGGCCAGTATGTAAAACACTGCTGC
>NW_026623454.1:460543-496643 GCF_030028575.1 Malurus melanocephalus
CTTGTGGCAATCCCCCAAACAGGATGATGTGCAATTCACATATTCTAAAATTCAGTCCTTTCTTATTTTGAACCTTGGGTAACTCTCTGATTTCACTGGGGTGACTTTTGACAGCTTCTTTGCCTYCTGAAAGAGGAAAGTAGGGTGTGCTACTGCACACACAATGTCTCACAAACTCTGGTTTGATAAGGCTTATCCTAAGATTATTTGCCAGAAAAATTATTTAGAAAATTTGACCTTCAAATCTCTTCTGGAAGATACTGAACTGCATGAGAAATTTTTAYCTTATGAGACTTGTGAATGTTCATGTCCATTTTTCACTCAGCTCTTGTGTTGATTTGAGTTTAGCTATCCTCAGTAATCTCTTTTCAGAATTTTGTATCCAAAACTTGCTGCTTCATGAAGAAGCCACAAGAAATGAAAGTGCAGACAGAAGCGAGTAGTCAGGTATGGAAATTCAATTTGAGTATGATCCTCAGGCTTAAATCGGATAATCACATATATTGTGAAACTGCAGRAAAGGCAATTTCCAGATATACCCCTTTCAGCAGGGTGAACTGCCAAAATTTTTTTAAGAGGGAATTACAGTAGCTGCAAGAATTAACTGCAGAGTCATGCAGGCTGCTAAGCAGGGTGCAGTAGACTGAGGTGGAAGCAGACTCTTACATAATTTAAATGCAGCAAAGAGTGAGAAATAGCAGATGATGAAGCTTTTCCCACACTGCGGGTGCTTTTCCTTATCAGAGCTGAAAAAGCAACACAATTCAAGCACTCAAATGYATTTTTCTAATAAAAACATTCGGCTTAACATATCTGTCTCTTGGTAGCTGATTTATCCATATAAAAAGGAGTGTGGGGATGAAAGAGAGCCAAGGGGAACAAACCACAACAGATATGAAAGCATCTACAGTTATTGTTAGCAATAAAAAGCAATGAAAAAGTCAAATGAAGGCACTTTGAGGATGCTCAATAATTATGGAAAAGAGAATAATTTTGAGRATCTGCTGGCAGATTCCCTGGTGCACAAGCTTTGTGGCTGATTGAGGAGTGCTGGATCAAAGGGAGACAGAACAACTCCTCCCAGCTGGTCAAAGCAGACGAGTTGCCCTAAAATTTGGGCAATGCACAACATCTAATGGGCCATGCACAACTTCACATCATGGAAGAGAGCAAGAGGAAACGCAAACACAACTGGGGGGTGTTCAGTACTGAATTCTAATTTGTCCATGAAAGAAAATTTTTAAAAATTGCATCCAAATCAAATACCTCAGTCATCCTGAAGGTGCTTGCAGTTRATCTGATCTGTGGATGCTGTCCCTTTTCGTGTGACACATTTTTTTTTCACTGTGTGGAAATGGTTGCACATTCAGCTGCACTCCTGGGCATCACARGCTTTTTATTCCTGAAAACAGGATGGAACAAAGACATGGTTTACACTTGGAGGATCTCACCTGACATAATGTCTGAAGTTTTCTTCAGGGAAAGCTGTAGATAGTTAGGCAGTCAGGAGCATCTTCAGAAGCCTTGCAACCTAGAAAAGCATCAAATTATTTCAGGAAAATACATGTGCTTCAGAAGGAATGCACATACAGTCCCAATTAGCTCCATGAATTCTTCTCCCACTCTTTGTAGGCTGGATGTAAGACCATTTATTTGGAAAAATTATTGTCTTTTTGTGAGATTCTGGAATTAGATTTAAACAAAGGAGGCCGAGTGGTAATATTCAAAAGTATATGAATGCTTCCCCCTATAATGCCATATATAAATTATATATATTATTAAATATATATATATTAACATTAATATATATATATATATTAACATTAAGGAGTGGGGGGGTGCAAACTACAGTTCAGAACTCCTATCCGTGAAATCATAAATCTTATTTGAGGGCAAAAAAGAATAAAAATTCTCCAAGAGTCTTTTCCTGGACGCAATGTTTTCTTGTTTATGAAACACTTGCACAAAACATAGTTAACAACATCTGTTGCAAACCTCCTGGCAAAAAAATTAAAAAAAAAAAAGAAAAAGAAAAAGAAAAAGAAAAAGAAAAAGAAAAAGAAAAAGAAAAAGAAAAAGAAAAAGAAAAAGAAAAAAAAAAAAAAAAGGATAAAAAGAAAAAGAAAAAAAAATTCTTCCCTCTTGATACTGTGCTTAAGAGACTTACATGACATTTTTGTAAGCTAAGGTTAATGCCACCATGTTCCCAAAGGTCAGTGTAGCTGTGGCCCTTGTCTGCTAAGGTCACACAGAGCAAATGTCATGTTTCTGACCTGCTCTGTGTGTCCCCCTGGGGGTATCCCTTGGTCACCAGTGGTTGCAGTAGCAACCCTCGCTCTCTGGAGGAAGGGGAGGTGGCAGCCGTGCAGGACAAGGACTCTCCACCAAGATCATCTACTCCAGAACAGATGAAGGTGACAGCCCCACTCCCATCACCACTTCTCAGTTCCCAGCTCCTAAACACAGTTCCCAGTGCAGGGACATGAATGTTCCTTCTGCCTGCTCCTCTCCTGCTCCTTCCTCAGCAATGTGTGCGTGATATTTTCAGGGTGGATGTGGATTAACTGTATCCATCCCACTCGGAATATGGCACATGTTCACGCTGCCTTCCAYAAGGCACAAGGTGACTTCTTTGTAATAATCAGGCCCTCTGCTTCTTGTATTTCTTCATTTTGAGGAGAGCTTGTTTCACATGTAATGCATTAGTAAATTCCCTAGGCAGCAGCACAGTTTTGGTTTGTTTTCACATGACCCTTTTCAGGAAGTCCTCTGTAGATGAAGGGTGATTTCATAGATATATCTGTAAGTAATCCTCTCTCTGCACACTGCAGGTTTTTAGGAGAAAAAAGTCAAGTGGTAGTGAAACCACACAATCAATGCTGTTTCAAAATCCTGTCGATTTCAAAGCACAAACCCACACCATTTAGTGCTGGTTAAAAAAAAAATAAAAATCCTGGCTATGGGTTTTAGGTATCATTCAACAGAAGAAAAGAAGAAGGGTTTCATTCTTGCCTGTAGCAACRTCTTTCTGTCTTAATTCCTAATTTTTTGCAGGAACTTTATTGATAGAGTGTGCAATGAACTGGCTTACTTCAAAATCTGGTAATCTTCCTGTCAGTCAAACACTGGACATATATTTTAGCAGGTGAAGGGTATTTTCCACTAAAAATCCTTTCTTTTTTTTTTTTTCTTTTTTTCTTTTTCATCCCATTACATTTTCTTCAAGGAGCTAAAAGATCCCTCTTTTGTTAGTTAGGTATCAACTTTTACATCTGTCACCAGAAGAAGCCCACAGGAGTATTTGTCAAAATTTACAGTGTCAAAAATGTACCGATGTCTTTGAAAAATAAGTTTTGAAATGATTCCCGTGGTGTGGAAATCCATACAAAGATAATCAAGCCTGTTAATCAGGTTGCTTTTATCCACTCARCATGTAAAGCAAGGACATGAAACATGAACATATTTTGTGAGGGCTGTAAATGGTTTTATTGGTGGCTCTGAAGAACCACCCTGAAAAGGAAGCTGCAACTCTGCAACACTGCCCATGGCTCTGACAGGRCAAAGATTACAGGAAACAGCTCAAATAGTTTTTAAAATGCAGTTTGATTTATTTTTGCAGCATTACCAATTTTTTTTTGTGTCATCAAATTATTTCAGAAAGACCAGCCTGTGGTGAAGACGAAAAAGGTGTTGTATGCRTTAATGATAGATTTGGCCTGTAATCCATTAAGAAATCTATTTTAAATTTTTTATTTTTTTAAGCATTCCTTAATTGCACAGAACCCCAAATGATGGAAAAGACAATTAGGAGATTTTGTCAGAAGCATTCTGGAGGTTTTGATAATTTATTAAGCAGGATTTTAATCCATTTTACTTCATATTATAGGCACATTTTTCATGCTCCAAGTGGGGAGGMGGGAAATTCCTCATTTTTATTTAATTTCCTAAAGGTCAGAAGATTGTGCTTCAGGAGACGAATCTTTTGGATGGGAAAAAAAATTAAAGAGAAGCAGAAGAGGATGTGACATATGGTTGCTTTAGCAATTTATTTATTCTGTTTCCCTATGAGAGAATGTTGCTCTTTTAAACTACAAGCAACCTTAGAAATCAACATCAGTTAACCATAAAATAATGCACTGTGACAGAGCAAGCCTTTCCAGTACATGATGATACRTTTCCTCTACGACCCCTCAAGTGACTTTCTGATGCATACAGACATAAAGTCATTAAACAATTCTGTGGAAATAAGAGGAGGAGATGGTCAAAGCTTAAATAATGTGACACATTTTGTGTGTTTTATTTTTGTAATGCAAAAGTGGATATGAGTTCCTTAAGATCGTTTTCCTAAAAGGGATATCAGACCATCTTAGCTTAATCTTTCTCACTGTAGTGAGTGCAACAGATCTGCAAAATCTTTAATTTAATATTTCAGAAATATCAATAAAACTGGTAGCAATAATGGGAATTTTGCAGCAACTTTGATGRTTTTCCTGAAAAAAAGGTTGTGTTTATTTGCTAATATTTACTAATATGATCTCTAGAGCCGTGATTGTTTTTTTCATTGAGGTAATTTTTTCATTGAGTTTTTTAAGTTACTTACAGTAACTTCAAAGTATTTTAAAATAAATTTGATGAATCCTTTAGTCTCTAGGACATTATGAAAGACAGGCAAAACTGTCAAGACTTTTTAGAAYAGAGTTATCTTTTCAGGCCAATATTAATATTGTTCCTTATGCTAGAAAATACATAATATCCTGCATTTTCCCATGTATTATTCCAGACTGAGAATTTATTGTAACTAGAAGTTTCATATTAGGTCATTCTAAAAATTGAGAGCCAGCCATCAAAAGGATTAGCATGTGGTTTACATCTATGATAAAAACAAATTCTTCCCATGTGAAAAGAAACACAATATGCTATAGCTCACTAACTGCAGCTACAAAACTGTTCAACAATGTTTTTCCAAACTAAATACTTAGTGGAAACAAGATGGAATTTCTGTGATCCATGGCAAACTCTACTATTTTGTTCTGAATTGTCCTTCTGCAGATGGACCCCGGGCTTGCCTATTCGATGTGGTCATTAGAAACCCTAGAAAGCCAATTAAACTTTGTCTGTGAAATTGGACAAAGTGAGAAGTATCGTTGGCACATGGAACACACCCAAAATAATAAAGTTTCAATTCTGCAATGAGGTTATGTACACATTAACATCAGAAATGCTGAGCTGAAGCTGCAGAGGAGTGAATGGAAAGTCAGCTGARCAGGGTTCCCATGGCTAAGTTAAAGCCACTCAAATGAGAATAAATTATACTAAAATAAAAACCCATCACACCACTGCCCAACTCCTTACTGAGTCATTTTTCAAACTAATTAATGAGGGCAGAGTTATAACAAAAGAGAAARGAACTCTGAAGAAGCGATCAAACTGAGAGAAAAGGATGTGAGAATTACTCATAAATATGGCATAGAACTGGAAGAAGAAATATGGATTCCCCCTAATACATTTTTAGTCCGTGAAACTCTCTGTCCTGAGACTCTGTTCAGAGAAGAAAAAAAAAAAATTACTACTGAAAAGAAAGTGGAGCAAGAAATGAGTCTTTAAGAATCAGGAAATTAAGCACTTGCAGTCTCAACTCCCAGCAAGAACAAACAAAAATAGATATTAAAAAAAATTGCCTAATCTTCCTGTACTATATCCTTCCACAGTTCATGCACATGCAATTCTTTAGCTGCCTTAAAGTGATGTGCCCAGRGCAATTTTCTCTGTAGTTATCTAAAATAATAGATAAGTCACTGGTTAGGTATGCCCTGCTCTCCCATTTAATTCCAGATAGAGAAAATTTTGGCATAATGCAAGGGGGATGGGCTAGATGACTTGTAAAATCCAAATTATCCAATCCAAATTATTCTATGATTCTGTGATTTTTCAGGTTTTTCACTTGGATATTCTTCTTTTCCAGGCACTGATGCTTTTCTACTCTTTTAAACTTTCCCCACTACCTTGCATGTCTCTCCCAATAATGAATAAATAAAAAATACAAGGGGCAAGTAAAAGCCATGAATTTAACAATTCCTGAACTGTGTTCAGTTCTCTTAATCCTGAATCTTTTTGGGAAACAAAGATTTCTCTGAGTACCCGATTCAAGGGGATTTTGATGTTATCAGCAGCCTATGGGACACCCCACAATCAAATTGTTTTTCAAGAAGCAGCTAACACCTCTGTGAGGAGTTTGGTTATGATTCTCAGCCACGCTTCTCTGGGATCATTATCTCTATCTGTTAAATGAACAAGTACAGTGAGARGTTACATAGGCACGAGTTTTTTAATTCAGTAGAACTGTTCTGGGATAGCTCTTTTTATCATCCTCCATCATTTTCCTTTCCAAGGAAAACAATGCAGATAAAATATACTGTCCTCTAGTAAGATTTTAATACTGTCAGGCATTTGTGTTATCCAAATCCCACCTAAAAGATGCTTGTCCCACTTATTTCATCTTTCTGTGCTTAACCTGCCAGAAGCAACAATCATTTMAATCCCAAGAACTCTTTTGAGATCAACATGTAAATCACACTTTTGCTCCCAGGTAAACTTYACTTGGTCTGGCAGAGTCAGACCAAAAAAATTGGATCTTTCTCTGTCCATTTAAATTAAGTGATGACAATTCTAGCTAGATGGTTGATGCTGAAAAATATTACCTAGTTTCCAAAAAAATCCCTAAACTTCCCTTCTTCACCTTGCATGCATAACTTCAGAAATTTAGGTCATGAACATTCACAGTGAGATTTTTAAAGCAGCCCACAGAACTTAAGGACAAGTAATTCCATTGACTTCACTGAGATTTATGCCTTTCTCTTTATTTTTTTTTTTTTATAATGCCTAACTAAAGACACTTGCTCAGTCTTACAGATATGCTACACTCCATGTTTCTAGTCTTGTTGCTTTCCATCCATATGAAAGATCTGTTTCAGTTTGGTGATGTKGTGGGCAGGTTCATCTGCCATGTGGAGGAGGGAGCAGAGAGGAAAACTCTGTAGCCTGGAAAACACATTTCTTATGGATGAGTAGGAAACAGCCCCTTTTGCCATCTCTCAGGACAAATCACAAGAGGTGTATTGCTTTGAGATATCCCATAATTTCCTCACACAGCTTCCTCAGCACTTTGAAGAAATTATTCAAGCCCATTTGAACAAGTTTCCTTCACTGTCCTGGAATCGAACCTGCCYGCTGACTCGTGAAGGATGCATTGCTTGGTAAATAAAAGTTACAGATCCAATCACCACCCTTTCAATCTGTTCTACTTGTTTTAGAAAGGCAAAGGATTAAATGTGAACAGCTGCAATTATTCCTCTGTAAAATTGATCACAAGTTTTTTTTTAGTCTAACTTTACTTCCTGGCATACTAATTAAACTGTCATTGGGAAGATCTTTAGTGACATTTTTGGCAGGTTTATGCTGACATGAGTTCATTTTTAGTTTTGTTAAGACTGGCTTATGATAATCCTGATATAATTGAGTTGCTTATCTGAGAAGCTTCTGCCACTGTGCTAATACCTGTCTCTTTGGCTGCAAAAAAAGATCTGGTTTGAATCCATTTGAGTTCTCTGCATCCAGTAAGGGATTTCTGGTCTTTGTTGCAGTCTTATTTCCATTTATTTCCTACATGTCATTTGACTTACAAAATTTCAATATCTTTAGGGTTTTTTAAATAAGAAATTGATTCCTTTTAAGGGTTCAAAATTGCTTGATCCAAAGCATGAATAAACACTAACCCCAGTCTTTTTCTAAGTTTAATTTCTGCTCAGGAAAGTTGACTTCKGTTCAGCTGTACCTTCCACTGGCACAAAGAGGATAATGCCAGTAATGTCTGTACTGCTATGCCTCTTGGGAAACATAAGTGGGCGAATCRTTCATATAAAGTCAAGTGAATACTTCTTGTGCACATGGAACTGTGATAAATTACATCCTGGACTATCCCATTCTGCTGAACTTTCTTTTCTGTGGTTGTGATAACACCCTAGGGAATTGAGAAAAGTCTGCTTGCATCTCTTTCCAAAAGTGCAAAAGCACTGAAAACATTTTCAAAGAGCAAAGCTAAATTTTATTAAGAAAGATAATTTTCAAACAGAAAAATCCCCAGATTTTCTGGGTGGAAGAATACATCTGGCCTTAAAGARCACTTCATGCTTCCCTGACAGATGCATCCCCTAAGGTATCTTTCTCTCTTGAGTCCTGCTCCCTAAAAATCCCCTCTAAGTTTGTCTGCTTATTTCTGAATTCAAGTTCTATATTCTTATTTACACAGATTAAGTTTTATCTTTTCATCTCAAACATCTTTCAATGTCTTCTGATGCTCCAGATCCCCTGTTTGCTCTAATTTTCCSTCTGCACTGCAGGACCACCTTTGCTCTCTCACCCCCCAGGCTTTCCTCCTGGAAAATACAATCCCCACCTCCCTCTGCAGGGTCTGCCTGGCTCAGTGGAACAGGCAGAACAAGGGAATCCTTCCTGCCTTGGCAGCCCTTTGGCCAAAACAACTGCAGAACCACACTCAACCCACTGTGAACAAACTGATAAAACAATTCCAGGCACAGAAATTGTGAACTTCACTTCTAAGAAAGCAGGATACATTTTGAGTAGAAAACCTTACCTTCATAGAATTTTAGTCAGAACTTTCTCAGAACTTTCCCTTACAGACTACTTCAACTTTGGTCGTAATATGGAATGGGTACCAGTGTTCTGGAATATACYGATTTTTAAAAATCCACCCCAAAAACCAAAGTCCATCAAAATGGGAATTGTCTGGTTCATATTAAAATACTAAGCTTTGATAATATAACTAGTATTTTAAACATTATTCATTTCAACCACCAGTGTATGCTTTCATATGCCTTGTGTTTGTCTCATGGAAGAGAGGAATATTCCCTATTTTTCCTACCAAATGGTGATTCACTGTGCATATGCAATAAGACTGATTTCAAGAAGTGCAATGTATTCCTGTGTCTTTCACAGATTCTGTAGTATTAATGTGTGAATAAGACAGAATTCCAGAGCAAGCCTTGTGCATCCAATGTCCTTGAGAAGTAGATTTGCAGTGCCTGTTCAGCATTCAACTGCTGTACAGAAAATCTGKAGTGCAGAAGTGACAGATTTCCTTCCCAGAGCCACAGCCTTCCATTCTTCCAGTGTTTGTGGAGGCTGCAGCAGGGAAAGGACACCAAGGAGGAGGATGGCATATAAAAGATGCTGCTGTTCTTAAAACATCTCGGGATTGTTTTCACAACCACTCCTTTGTGGGGTCCAAAAGGAGGTTGCCAGGGCAGGACAAGAGGTGATGTACACTGCTTCAGCACTGGATTGCCAGCTCAGGCTCTCCATCCTAAACTATAGGACAAAAAAAAAGTCATCTGAAGCTGCTGGATATAATTCTTTTTTCTGCTATTTTTGGATGAAACTTGATGGAGATGCTTGAGTAGTAATAGTGCCAGATGCAATAACAGAAGCTGTGATAATGGCCCATTTTTTTTCTCCTGAGGAAAATTCCAAGTACTCAAAAGAATGTGAAAACAAACCTCATGGCAGTAATAACTGAGATGTGCCACCATCCAACAACAGCCCTGACAAGCAATCACTCTACATCACATTCAGTAAAATTCCAACACGCAGCAGCTTTCTGTTCAGATAGAAAAAGAGTCACATAACTGACAACAGAAATAAGCAGAAAACTGGAAAAGATGGATAGATTTCTGGGAGTTTCCCAATATTCCTCCAAACTGGTATGAATATAACTAATCAGATTTAACCAATCTATTATTTGTCATTTTTAATTGGGCCAGGGTACAAAGCTCATCACTTCTCAGTTTGTCATTCTAATGTACCCTGGTGGAGTTTAGAGATTGAGTGATACATGCTGGATGAAATTTTAATTTCCTTTTTTCTAACTGCATTTCTCAGTTTTAATTTGCTTAGATTATCTGCTGTCTGTTACTCTCTATTTTTTTCTGCCACGATGATGTATGTAGAAACAAAGTTAAGTGRTGTCTCAGACTTTTGGAATTGGAAAACAAACTATAAAACTGCACAGGAAGTATGAAAATAGTAAGTTAAATTCTTTATTTCATATGTACATTTTGGCTGCAAATGCATKGACTATTATGGGATATAACTAATTGATGTGACAGAATGTTGGAATGACTTCACCAAAGTACTTTTGATAGAAATGATCCTTGAACCTACATAAAATAAAACATCCCATTTTATTTTCAGGACATAAAGCTCCATAATAAAGTTATAAGTAAAAGTCTGGTTTTATCAGGTTTTGGGTTTTTTTWTGTTTGGTTRSTTTTTKGGTTTTGTTTTTTGTTTCATTTTCAGTTTTTAAAAATGTCCTGGTGTGTTAATTTTGTAAGCTGAACATTCTGAGTCTTGAAATCTATTTCTTGTCCTTGATAAATGCACAAGACATATACTTCATTGGATTTTTGAAAAATGTTAAGTCTTTCACTGATTTTTAACAAAATGCCWCATTATGGTCTTAGGGAGTTTAAAATGAGACAAAAAGTTTCAAGGTCTTCTTGAGAAATGAAATGCAGTCAGAACTAGTTTTATTATATAAACTAGGATAAATTACCTGTCAATAATAAGTGACTGTTCTGAACACAATAGGAAAAATAGGGAAGTGCAGGCTAAGAGTTTGTGGTAATAACAGGTAATCCTTCTTAAAACAAACTGCAAGGCTTTACATTCATTGTTTTGTTTTGGCCAAGAGAGGGGGGGGCAAGAGAGAAGCAAGGGAAGGAAGGACAGAAGGGGTCTAATAGGATTTTTACAGTATTTTATTTTATAAACATCACTAGCTCACATGACACTGAGGTCTCTTTGGAAACCCTAAGCTATGAATACTAATTCCCACCTTCATTTCTGAGCAGCTAATTTTGAGTTGTCTTTTTTTTTTTTACTGCAGTCTGTGGCATTAGGCCTGAAYTGGCAGGAAGATATTAACACAAGCACCCTCTTCATATATGCTTAAAATGTGAGTTAAAGTCAATACTGCATTTTTTAAATTATTCATTTTGTATTTTTTTTTCAACTGCCTTATACTGTTAGGGACTGCTGAATCTGGCAGGCTGTAAACATGAGGCTCCATGTTCCAACCAGCAGTGAGGGTGAGCTGGCATTCCCAAAAAGCACAGACTCATGTGTGTCTCACTTGTGACACAGAGAAACACTTTCCCACACCGATGGCAGCAGTGCCTTGTTCACTGGGTSCACAGGTCACCCTCCCATGACAACCCTGGTTATTACAATTACCCTGTTTGTTACTGGTTTTTTTTTATACAATTATGTGTTTGTAGAAATTTATCTGAAGTAACAAGCCCAAAATAATATTTTTCAAGAAGGCACGAGTTAAAACTTTTTAGGTGGTAGAGAATCCACTGTAGARGCTGTTACAACTGGTGAATAAGTCATTTATACTCACAGGTACCATGGACAGATTTCTATCTCATACCTATCTAGTTATTTCCATATTCAGCTTATTTAATTTTAAATTCCAGCCACCAGAWGTATTACCTTGGTGAATTATACATTAGAAACACCTCCTTTCAAATTTTTTGTCCACAAGAAGCTACTTACAAAGCCATCAAGTTATTTCATGGTTTTGTTTCCCTAAATACACCAAACAGGTTTTAATTGACATTGGGTTACAACTCGGTGACAGTGCTTTGTACTCGTTTGTTAGAAGACTATTTTTTTTCTCTTGTGTTTCAAACTTTTTGCGCTGAGCTTGTTACTCAAAGTTTGCAGCAATGTAACTGGTTTTCCATTTAAAAATGGTTCTCTATCATCTGGTAAAATCCTAACAAGATATCAGATGGTTAATAGGATTTTTCCAGCTGAAATTTACTTTTCTCTTAGAGTAGATGTTTGCATATATTTTTGTTTCTTTCAGGTCTCAGCTTGAAAAACTATTGACAGGAGAAATGTGAGCTGTTGCTTAGTTACAATTTCATGATAAGGACTGTGATGATAAGGTCTCATGTCTTCCCTCTGATTGATAAATCTCATCACCACCACCTCCTACTGAATCTGGCAGGAGGGTGAATCCGCCTTTAAGTCAGGTGTCAAGTTGAAAGCCCTACTTGGGATCAGAAAGAAATGGAAAGGAAAGAAAATTAAGAAATTCTCCACTCCTCTGTTTTGGAATCTAATAAGCTTTAGTCAGCCTGAAAATATTTTGCACTATGTACAGAAATAACTCAATATTTAGGATTGGATTTTTTTAAACAATTGAAAAAAATAATCCAAATTATGAAGGACCAGACTCATCCTGTGCTATTAGTGGTTGCTGTGAGAGGTCTAAGAATATGGTGCCTTGGCATGATAGCAGTTCTTATCATATAAAACATGTCATTGCTGCTTGGTTTCTATGAGCACTCAGGAAGATAAAACAAAAAATGATGGAGATGAAACACAAAAAATCTAGATGTCACAAAATTCAAGCAAAGAGCTTCATGTGACACAYTCATTTGCTTTAGTTTTTATCCACACCTATTCTTCAAATAAATTTTAACTGCAGAGAGAGGAAGGGTTGAGGTTTCAAAACATAAGCATATAAATATTCAGCAATATAAATATTGTTTTTCTGACATGTTGAGTGAAAGTTAAAATGATTTCTCTCAGTTTCAGTGATCTACAAGATGTGTAAGCAAGTGCTGCAGCAGAGCAGGGAAGAGTGRTAACCACATTGGAAATGATTTCATCCTACTCTTGAGATATGTGAGAAGGACAGATGGGGTGAATCAACCTCTGGTATACCCCTTTTTCTCCACTGACTTTAGTAGGAATCCAAATGATTAATTGGACAATTATCTTGGTTTAAATTAGTTGATGTGAATTCCCCCCCAATTTACCCAACACTTTTGGTTATGAATTATACTTTCAAGCTGTGCACATGAAATAAATTAAATCTATAATGTGAGCTATATGAACAGTTTGTGGTTCTGACAATTAATGCTTGCAACATTGAAAAAGAGACAGCTGACAGCCCAAGATGTTATTCTGAGTTCCTATCATTTCCCTAAGGAAATAAGCCCATCACAAAAGCTTTCCCAGGGACATGACTAAGAACTACAGGAGTTAGAAGTGTTTTACATTTAGGAATTTATTTACTCCGTAGAACCAGAAAGATTTTAAAGTGGATGTACTAACCCACAAATCTGATTTATCTTTTTTAATTTTTTTTTTTTTTTACTTAATTGAAAAGACCACATTTTGCTCTGGATAGTAGACGGGCCCACACTATCCCTCATAGTGTGAATACAATAACAAACATGTAATTTTATTAATTTTTAGTTTAGACATGACTATATTAAAACCAGGAGTTATCTAAGTTGCAATTGGAAAAGGGAAATAAATAATAACACTGATATACTCAATAAARGAATGAAGTAAATTGGGATTAAACCCATATCCACATGGGAATGATGGTGAATTTTTTTACAGGGGAATTAACATGCTCATAATGCATTTATACTTACACTTTGTCTTCAAGACTGTTCCTCTGAAGAAATCATACAAGGACAATCAAACTGAGTGACAACTAGTAGCAAATTTCTCATAGACCCAGAATAAATTTCAGAAAACCTGAAGGAATCACATCWTTAGGCAGACTGATCAATGTTCATGGTTTTATGGAAGTTTTCACTGCTGCTGCTCTTTCTATGTTGACTCTGTTGATGAATAAATCAGGTCCATGTTCATCTCACTTTTCCAGTGAGAATAAGACTCATATGAAAATATTTTATGACCTCTCATATAGAGATATTTTACAAAAYGATATGTACATCTTTTTCCCATAAGTAATAAAATCCTATTTTAATGAAAGAAAGGTAATATTCCAGAATGATGATGAAACTAGAGAGAATATGAGAATATGGCAGGCCCCTGCAAAGACTGGCATTTTGCATTAAGCCATGTGAGAAAAGGAACTAACAGGAGAATAGACACAGACTATGGCATTTCCAAGCACTGACACACACAAAATATCCCTTCTGCTCAGTTAATCAATCATATTCTGCTAGATGAAGATATAATCCTTCCAAGAAAAGAATGCAAATAACAGATGCCAAGGAGAAGGCTGAAATGCTTACTAAGATATTTTTCTGTGATCTCTTTCACTCTTTCTATATACAGACACACATTTTCAAATACTGGCAGAACACTTTGTGTGACAATTTCTAAGAAAGCTGAAAAGAGAAGGGAGTGGTCAYGATAAAGAGAAGTGAAAGCAGAGCATTGGCATAAGTGCTGGGAATATCAAATGCAGAACCTTGTGCAGCTTTGAGGAGTGACTTTATTTCCCTTAAAATAACTGTGAGAAGTTATTATAGTGCAGGAAGAAATTATCTAAAGTAGTTCATTAATTGTCAGAGGTTTTCAAAAGTACATGGGGAGAGGTATCAATAGAATATTCAGTAACTATTTTTAAGACAAATGAATATCAAAACAGTGGTAGTGTTGGAGACCAATTGGTTCATTAGGAATAACACAGTTCATGTGTTATTAATTAAGGTCGAGATAATTACATGGCAGTTCATTTAAATGCAATACCCCCTAATTGAGCAGAGAGCTTTTTTTTGTAGATCAAGGAAAAGAATTATTAATACAAAGCCAACATTTAAAATTACTGTGACTCAGTCAGACCCAAGTTAGTTTCGGTAAAAACCTTGCTCTTTCCATTTTTATGTATGTAAATTTCCTCAGAAAAGATTTGGAAATGTGAGTACACAAAAAAAAAAACATAGGATTGATCTTTGTCAGTTTGTTTCCATCTGAAAGCTAATGAAGACTGGATACTGAAACAGATAAAAATCCTGAGCATGGAATTATCATTGTTCATAATTAACATGGCAAATTCTTTCAAGTCTATTCTTTTAAAAATCAGTAATAAAKATTTCCTCACATTTTTCAATGCAGATACTGATAATAATTGGGTGAGCTGATATGAAGTCAAAAGARACAGTGCCCATCAGATTAGTGTTGTAAACCTCAATATATAATAAAAATGGTAGAAAATGGGATTCAGTGAAGACAAAGTGCTTTATACAAGGAACAGCTCTACTCCTCTTCTTATCACATAACCTCATTTGTGTGTGTCTACCCAGATGTCATCTTATTCACAGTTTTGGCCTAATATATTTTTTTAAGGCTGAGCAATTGTTCAAAAACTTACAAGCATTTTATAAAATAAACTTTGTAGCACAGAAGTGGAAAATGTATAAGGGTGAGGAAGAAAACTATGCTTCCACAGTCAATCAAATTTTCTTCATTAAATTAGTGATAGTTTTATCATTCATCAGTAATCCACGTCCCACAATTTCCTACATTTTCCTAAGCTTTTTCTTTTAGATCTAGAATACAGAGGAGTCAGATGTGTTCCTCACAACCAGGTAATTGTGCATCTTTGTGGGTATTTCAATTTGCCCAGAATGTTGTCTGAATTATTTAACTGATGCTATTTACCACCTCGGATGCTCTTCAACAGCTCATGTATTGTACCTGTGCATCAGCAAAACAAAGATATCCTGCAGAACCCTTGTTACTTTGTGAATTCGGGATGTYCCATAAAGGTGTCTTACATTTTATGTTTTCCAATGGAACACTTTGGTGTGGCAAATTTTCATCTAAATTCTAACTTTAACATTAATCTTAAAAAGTAATTAAAATTTTGAAATTAATAAATAAAAATTAATTAATTTAATCTAAATAAATAAGAAAATAGATTCTTAGTATGATTTAATGCTACATTTTAACTAAAATGTTAGAATTTTAGTTCAGTCTCATGCACTGACCCCCACAATATTTTTGCAAGTTATGACATCTAATGCCTGACAAACTAGTAGAGAAAAAATGAAAATTTAACCACAGGGAAATTCTTGGTGGTGTTTATTATCCTTGTAAAGGTAGAACTTTAAAACCATCAGGGATTACTCTTACCCTATCACCTCTGTTACTRGGAGGGTCCCATCTTAAAATTTCTGTTGCTGGCGCTGGACAACTTTTCATTAGCAGAGTCTCTGGTTTAACAAAAAAAAAAAGTCCATAAAAAAGCAGTTCAACAGTGAGAAATGTGACAGAATTTAATAAAAATGAAATTTTATTTATTTAGTCTGCATTTATTACACAACTGACAACATTCACAAAAGTAGAATTCACTTYTAAAAAACTAGAAATAGTTAGGCTTGGCTCTAATTACTTGGGTTGGGTTCAGCACACAAAATGTGAGGCATTCCCTCATGAAATAGCTTTCATCATTGCAACTTGGTAACAAATGTTTGTGAAATATGAATATGACAGCTTCACTCATTCTGCTGCAAAGACCAAAGGGTGATAAATGTTCAGATTTTTGCAGACTTTATTTCTGATGAGGCTAAATTTCAGGAAGAAGTGGTCTTCCACTATATAGGGAATATAGGGGCACTACATAGGAACCCTATAATTTCTTCTTGTTTGACAGATGCAATCTTCCTAAAGGCCAGCTCTGGAGCAAGCTCTTTATTACAAATGTCATCTGTGTTTGTGTTCTGTGTCACACCATGTTTGGATAAAACAGGGACACTGTCCTAATTGGATCTTCCCAGTACACCCCCACCCCCAATTTTTGTGTAAGTACAGTTCATACAAACAAGAGTTCTTTGAAAACAAGAGTAAAGACTAAAATCTCCTACACACAGGGAAGATGTAAAGGGGATGTGAATCATTGTTTTCAGTGCTAATCTTGGTTACTGCAGAGGCTCTGAAAAGCGATGGGAAGAGGCAAAAGCTTAAATGCAGTAGATTTACTTCAGGTATTTTCTCAGGCTGTCATGCTGTAACAATTTCTTTTATAAGAAATTAGMCTGCTTTGTTAAAGTCTTCTTACAAGGTAAACATTTCTCATGTCTTCATCTTCTATCTGACCTTTTCTTGAGAGGAGGTCTGATTATATGCCTCCTGCGCAACAGCTAAATTTTTGCTGGGGGTTTCAGTTTTACGGAACTCACTTCTGTATTTATCTCTTATAGACTTGTCTTCTGTGCAGCTGTGCCTGCCAGAAAAGATATGAAATAAAATTTCAGCTTCTGCAAATACAAGCAGCAGAGGTATTATGAGATGAAAAGAAAATGTTATGTCTTTCATAATTTTTACTTGTTAAAAAGATTAACTTGCAGGTCTTTTGCAGAGCTATTTGTTGCTTCCTAACTGATACCATAAAATGCATTTTTCAATTTTTCAATGCATTTTCACTTTTTTAYGGATTTTTTWAWWRSMAAMYYYTYMRKYRMCMWWMYKSYWRWWMWWYMMCYTTTCTTTCTTTTACAGATGGTTTCTTATGAGGAGTTCTTGTGCTGCCTCAAGAATGTTTTCTGCTGACTGATCATGCATCAGTGTGACAAAAGTATTTAAACTTCTTAATCTATCTGAATAGCAAAACAGAATTAATTGTCTTTAGTTTGTAAATTCAAAAATGCATATTGCCTATGAAAGTCACTGAACCCAAAATATAACTTGGGGCAGGGGGAATGGGTGGTGGGGCAGCTGCAGTCAGCAAATTTCAGCAATGAAATGGGAATTGAAGATGCTCTGGAGCTGATCATCATAAGAAAGTGGTTCTGTTTTGTAAATTATGTTAATTGGCTGAAATAGTGAAAAGAATGCAGTCTTCTTCCCAAAGGTGAAACTCTGAATGCTATTCTCAAGGCTGAGTGAAACGTGAAAAATAAAATTAAATGCTACCTCACAAACACCATGTGTTATAATATTTCTAATCAGAAGAACTAAGATAAATGTGTAAAAAAAAAAAAGTTTAGATTTGGTGGGGAAATAGAACCTTATTTTCTATTATATTTGAAGGCCCATATTTTGAAACTTGAGTTTAAAAATAAATATTGAATGCATCAGCCACTGAATGCCATCTTGTGACTTTTCAGGTATGACATAACTACTGTCTTTTTAAAAGAAGCAGGGCTTTTTTGTAGATAATTGAACATATTCAAGAGGAAGATAATACATGGAGTAAAGATATAATGATTGTCAGAAAATTAAAGGTAAGAGTAAATTCTAGTAGCTGTTACCTGAGAGTATTTTTATTGAAAAAATAAACATTTGGATCTGTTAACAATGTCTGTGTTTACATTGCTCAAAACTGGTTTATAAATTTATTTTTTCCATAACACTGTTCTATAGTATTTTTCATGGAGTTAGGAGGAAACTTCTCCACAGAGGTCTGCTGTATAATTTCCTGTCATGTGAGTTCCTTATCTGTGTGTACAGAATACTGGGTGTCCAAGTTCAGTATAATAATAAATATATTTATTTCTCATTCGTTTTTATGTCTATTTGTCTGTCCCAGAATTCTGTTTTTCCCAGAATGCTCCCAGCTGTAGCTGCATATAAGATTCTGTGTACCTATATCTTTAAGGGACTGTCAAGCTCCTTTTCTCTTGCACATAAAATATCCTTGTTATGGCTCTTCTCATGCCTTATCTTACCAAAGTGTATTTTCTCTGGACAGCATTAAAAAATATCCTTTGCAGTCTTGTTGCATTCTCTGAAAATCTTCCTGTTTATTCTTCTCTTATCAGTCTGTGGGCAACTCTGCTTTGTGTTGAGGAATATCTACCAGTCACATGTGATTGTCTTAATTTTGCTGGGGAATCTAAAGTTGTTCTATCTGCCTGTGTATAAGGTTTCARGTGGTTGTAGTAAAAGGCCGTGAAATGCCAAATTATTTACAAAGTGAACCATCTACAATCACCAACCCACGGAAAAGAAACTGATGACATTCAAGGGTGCAGATCGCCACGTTTCTGTGGTGCAGGGGTGGCCTCTCACAGAGCAGTTTCTTAAATGTTCAGCTTTCCAGCTGTGCAGCTGCAAGGAACTCGCTGCTCAAAGTCAGGTCAAAGCACAGCCTGTCAGTGAGGGTTGTGTGACCTATGTGAAGCATGTTGTAAAAGGRAAAAAAAACACAACCCCAAAACCARCAACAGAGAMAAGAGGAAAGAGTGAAAGAGTGAGAAATAACAGAGATCACTGAGATCAGAGAAGGAGAAGGAGAAAGCAGGAGCTGGGCAGATATTCCCTGCAGCCTATGGAGAAGCCAAACAGTAACAGATTTCCTGCAGGACTGTGGCCTGCAGAGAGCCCACGTCGAGCAAGGGAAGTGACAAAGAGAAATCATTGTGCACTGACCATAATCTCTTCTTCATCTTTTCTGTGCTGACTGGGGTGGGGATGGGCAGTCTGGACTGAAGGAATGAATGCATTTTAATTGTTAGTAAATGAAGTAAGTTTTCCCCAAGCCTGGCTTGCCAGTGACAGTAACTGCTAAGCAATCCCCCTGTCTTTATCTTAACCCATGATCTTTCTCCATCCTGTTTTTTCCTAATGTCTCCTCMTTTCTGCCAAGTCCAGGGATTGAGTGAGTGGTTGGGTGGGAGTTTAACTGTTAGACCCACCATGGAAACATAGAATTTGTATAAAGACAGAATGAAAATGTGAAAGGCGCTCCTTTCATAAAATCTGGGGTAAAKATGAGGAAAAGAAAGATGTGCAAGGAATTTGAACTATTTGATTTTATATTTGCTTATTTTCAAAACTAAATGATTAAACCAAAACAAATATGATTCAAACAAATAAAAACCTAAATAGAGGTTCAATACCACTGACAGGAATACTTAAGGCTATAAGAATATACCCTAACACTGCAAAATCAACTTTTTGAACTCATTGCTATGAATGTAGGTAATGCTAAGACTTAAGCAGGTTTGTAAGAAAACTTAAGGATTTGCATAGATGTAGAGAATGTCCACATTTCAACTGCAAAGGATTAAAATCAGAAGAGGATGGCTGCAAGCATGTCTTCATGCCAGCTCCCTACAAGATTTCCTGCACATTTCCCTTTGAAGAAGATTATACTGGTGCCTGTACGAGACASGCTAATATCTCTGTCAGTGCTCTGGTTTGTTCCAGTTTTTTCTGTATTCTTATTTGCTTGGGGAATAGTTAAAAATCCACTAGCAATGACAGGATTGAGTTTCAAATGGCTCACCAGGCTGATTATCTAATGAGGACAATTATTCTTTAATCAGCATGATGCATTTTCAAGTGTGAGACTTTGGAAAAGCAAGTCTGGAAAAGGAATCTAACAGAATTTAGCAGGAGCTTTTCATAAATGACAAGAACTAGTTGCTTCACCAGAGCCAACGATGGTTAAAAAGACTCAAAAAAGTATAATTCTCATTCATTCAGGACCAGATCCACCTAGAAAAGATATCTGACTTGTTTTCTGTTTGTGTGTTTTACCTCCCTTAGCATGTCCAATGACAGCACCACCATCATGTCCTAATATCAAACCTTAATTCCTTATGCCCTGCCTTTGGTGAGTGAGAAGAGGAAATGTTTATCAGCCTCTATCTAGAGACATGCCATGCATTGCAAGGTATTTCAGACTGTTTTTATACTCTATAACAGCCACATCCTTTAGCATTTTCTCATGGGTTGTTTCTTCTCTATTTGTTATTCTTGTGCTGCCTAAATTCTCCCTGATTTACATGAATTTTATTTAAAAGTGCTGTGCCCAGACTGAGCAGATTTTTTTCAAATGAGTGTTCTACCAGAGTGAAATAAATGGAAAAAAATTACCTCTTTTATCATATGTATAATATTTGTAATATTCCAAATTAGCCTAAGTTAAGATATATTCATTCTTTTTAGAGTTCACCACCCTGRTAGAACAGAGTTCACAATCATGAAGGACAGTTCCATTCATAATGCAGTTCTTACAAATTTAGTAACCAACTTTAAACTTTCTTTTTTTTAAAAAGTGCCATCTTACCTTATTGTATTGGTTGGCAGCACTCTCTTTGAAGAATATTAGCTTTGTATGTCTAAAAAAAAAAATGCAACATGGTTTACTGACAGAACTTGATTTAAAAAAAATAAATATATATAATTATTACATAACCATGTAATATATAATTATATATTTATATATTTATATTTTATATATATATATTTATATTATATATTTATATATTTATATTATATATATATAAATATATAATTATATACATAACCATGGTTTCTACTGAAGGTTGTAATTAGGTGAGCTTATTGTAGAAATTAAGAAAGCATATGTATGAGAGAAAAAATTATTTTAAACTTTCAGCATCACCAAACTTCTGCTATATTTAGGCAATTTTTACACTATTTACTTAATTTAGCTAAACTATAAAACAATCATGCTCCCTTTTGAAATAAAAAAAACCACCAAATTTTCAGCAATTTTCCTGAAAAAAGAGAATATCCTGCTTTCTAAAAATCATTACTTTCCTTTGCAATTTCTTCTTTTTAGTCTAAAATGCAAGAAGAGGTGAACACTGTGGCCCACAGAGATGATTTGTATTATCGAGGTTACAGTTCTTGCCTCTGACTTCCACACCAGTGGAAGGAGGGTTTATTACAAATTCCAACAGTTAAAATTAAAACAAAAAGGAGCAAGAATTTTGCACCTAAGTATTTTTCCAATGCAGTCAGTGTCAGAATATGAAAATATTGGGGATTGTTATGCAGACGTACCACAACCATGAATCAAGAAAAATTTTCTGCCTTCCTTCAGATTGAACCTATTGTGAGAAAATTTCTGTAKGGTCATCCTCTGCTGGGATCACCATGAGCTTGAGTGACAGAGAACCAAGGTTATTCTATTATTTACTGTAAGAATTTAGCCTTCAGGTTTATTTTTATTTTGAGATTGATTTCGTAGAGAAAGTAAGTGAATATGATCATAGGGTATATGTTTGTGTCCTAGATAAATCTCTTAGGCAATATAAAAAAAAAATAAAAATAATAAAAAAAACCCCAAAAAAACACACAGCCCTCCAAAAAAACCCAACCGAAAATGCCCTCACCTGTCTCAGATTTGTTTATTKCCTACAGTTCCTGGGAAATGAGTGGCTGTGAAGAAGACAGAGACCCCCTGAGCCCCATCTGTAATGAAAGAGCTGCAGCATGAGCAGGGGACGTGACTGGCAGGTGAAGTTTGCAATTCAGGAACTGCTTTGATTCTGCAGCTGGCTCTGGGTCTGTGCTTTTCAATGACAGCACGGGGGAAAGCAGAACAAATTGTCCATCTCCAGTGGCACAGAACTCTTTTACAGCTCTGCAGTCCCACAAATGTGTTTTGGTGAAGATTCCGGCAACAGGAATTTGTGACTGGCCTGGGACATCCCTGTGACCATCCAGCCTCTCGCCTGCCTTTCGAAATGATGAGAACACTTCTCACAGAGAGGCTCCTGATGGCCTCACATCCTGCTGTGCTGCTTAATGGATTATCTGCTATGCTGCATAGGAGAGCAGTGAATTCCTGCTATTCAGTCTACAATAAATTAGGTAGTAATTAACTTTATAAGGAACTTGATGAATGAGCAATGTGAGAAAATACTATACATTACCATGGGTTTATCCRTTGTTCTTGGCTTAAACAACCCCAGTTACAATTGGATGTAATATTTCCCTGGTACCTTATTAAAATATTATKTCATTTTAAATTTCTGATTTTTTTCTCATGAATTTATCCGTCCTGTTTCCTCTTTYCAGTGAGAAAAAAAGATTAAATCAAATTCCGACCCTCTCTCAGCCTGTTTTCACAGCAGAGGGGCTCCAAACCTCTGATCAACTCTGGCAATTTTATTTAGAAGAAAACATATCATGCTTTGCAATCTTGATAGTGCAATACTGAAAGAAAGCACAAGAAAATTCTGAACAAGTTTCAAATATTAAATTAAAACTGGTCACAGATTATAAACATTCAARTTATAGAACATATTAACACTATAAAGCATAGCTGAAAGGAGAATTAATTACTTCACTAGAGAAAGAAAAATTGGGTCTTGTAGGAATGGAGAGACTAGTTACAGGAGAACTGCCCTCACTTGTGTACCAAGGTGAATATACAAATTAATTTCAGGGCACACCATAGGAGATAGATAGATTAGTTACATAAGGGATATAGAGTATTTACAGACAATGCTTATATTGTGCAATGCTGCTGAGAAACAAGGTAATTTACACCAAGAAACAGTACACAGATTACACTACTTATTTTAGTGTAACAGTCAGTGATAGAGATGAGAATAAACAAAAAGATAATTCCTGACTCCAGCTCCTAGACAATAATTACTAGGCAAGCTGAACTCCCAGCTTTGTAAAACTGTGATGAAACTATGTGGCATCTCTGAAACCAAATAATTTTACTATCTATGTTTCCTTAATGAAACTGAAAATCCAGGCAACCTCCCATTTTGTGAAGATGATACGTCTCATCCTCTGTCACCTTCAGAGGTACGTGMTAGATTTTCATATTTCCATGAGAAATATAGGAAAGGCCCTTACATATGAAAGTGAGAAATCCCTAACTGTCAAAAGAGCTGCTATGGCAACAAAAAAGAGCGTGGAGTACATCAAGTGGTGGAAAAATAATTGCATGTAAATATAAATAGAACTACACGGGTTGTGTGTATTTCTGCATTCATTAGTTATGCCCTCAGTATGTTCCATGATAGGAATTTCCACAGCAAGTTCTGTAATGGTTTTAATGAAAATTTAGCMCAGCCATAGTGAGCACAACACAAGGCTTTAAAAGGCTACAGTGCAGATTTCTGTGCTGCGAGATATAAAAAAATCATTCAGGACCCCAAGAAACAAGTAACCAACTGAAAAGAATCAGTCATTTGGTGATTCTCAGTGTCTCCTTTTCAATTTCTAAATGTTTTGGATTACCATATGGACCCATTTCCTTTGGGAGCAGTA
Source organism: Malurus melanocephalus (assembly GCF_030028575.1). Classification (NCBI taxonomy): domain Eukaryota; kingdom Metazoa; phylum Chordata; class Aves; order Passeriformes; family Maluridae; genus Malurus; species Malurus melanocephalus. Next base: position 484,397 of record NW_026623454.1, read on the forward strand.
GAAAGAAATTGTTCTAATGACACCATTTTGCTATTTACCTAGAACAATGCTGAGCATATTCTTACTCCACCTCCTTTTTTTCCCCCCATCTTCAATTGCAGGACTTTTTTTCCCTAGGTAGGAACGGGAAGAATGTTTTAAATCTTTACATTGTTCACAGAAAGAGAGTTCCAGTAAGATTTTTCCCCTGCATCATGGGAAACTGTATTATGGGAATTGTATCCTATTACAAGGGAATTATATCCTATGTATTGCTATTTCCACATCAAAATAAGAGAAACTTAATTCAATACTACAGTAATGAAACCTCTCACCTTCTTTCACATTTCAGATCTGTTTGTGGGGCACAATGCAAAGGAATGCAGATAACTAAAGAAACCCTGACCCTCCATCTCGTTCTCACTGAGTTATTCTGTGGATGGGTGTGCCAAAACTGTTAATAAAGCTCAATCCAGCTCAGAGAAAAGGCTGATATATTAGAATGAGCCTATATCATGCTCTGCATTATTAAATTCCTAAAAGTGAAATAAATTCTTTCTCAATCTCCTCAAATATTGCTGCCAATCAAATGTAGTCTAATAAAAATGATGCAGGGTTTTTTTGGTTTTTTTTTTTTTTTTTTTTTCCCAGTAGCTTCAGCTAAAACAGCAAAAATAAAGATTTAGCATGAAAGTCCCTATGAGACTGTGTTTATGTTGTCAAATATCTTTCCCAGGATCAGGTACCCTTTCATCCATTTTGGGAATCTACCACACTCATTTTACCCCCTGGAARTATTTCTCTTTCCCCATGATTATCATTATGACAGAACCATTCACAAATTTAATATCACATTAGCAATGATAATTTTTATAAATTCTTCTCCCTTAAATTTTTYAAAATAATTTCTTTCAAATGCCTGATTGCTTTGAATAGATGAAAAATAAATGGCAAGTTGCAKCAGAACTTATTTCTTAACCATGCCAGATATTTTAATTATTTAAACAGCTTCTCTCTGAGGACTTTCTTTCATTAGTATACTGTTTTTGCAGGCAGAACTCTTTGCATGAGGATTTGTGCAAGACTGAGCTCTGTATATTGTATTTCTTACAGAAATATTTTCCTGACACAGTCAATAAAAATGAATATATAAAAAAGCTAATAAAAACTCCTCCAGACAGTCCTGTTGCTGAAATCTCATCTTCCTTTCTTCAGCATTGACACCACTTTTAAGGCACATACTGCACTTGTTTTCCTTTCTGCTTCCCCTGTTTCTGATGGGTTTATAGTAACTTGTATTATTCTTGCTCTTGTGAAGGGGGTGCAGGATCTCTCTGAATATGGATAGGGACAGTTAATAATGCTTCTCTCTGTTCCTCTGGGCTCACTTAAAGAGAAATCCTGGATTCAGCAGYTGTAGAAACAAGACTCACCCCTGAAGGAATCCTGCAGCGTCTCAAGCTGCAAACACTTTCAGTTTCTCACAAATCAAAACTCAGTCTCAAAACTGCCCTTTGAGACATAATTTGCATCTGTTAACCCTGAAGACACTGTCAGAGATTTCCACTCTTTGGGAAAAAATTTTTTCAAAAGTAATTTTTCAAAGTTTCCTTTTATGACAGACTATGGAGCATAGCAAAAAAAATTACCTTTTCTGAACTTAGTAATTATTTTGGTCTTCATTGCCCTTTGCCCTGGAGAATAAAGTGAGGTAATTGTCAAGGTAAGGTCCATGTAAATACCTGTAGCAGATCTTCATATCCTATTTCAGTACAAGGACTACAGGATCCATGTTCAGAAAGAATGAATCCAATAGARACACTGAATTTCTGAAAATAAATACTTATGGAGAAGCAGCTAAACAAGAGTAAGGGTTATGGCAAACTCTTGTATTTTTCAAGGGAATCCTTGCAATTCAGTATGGGCTTAAAAGAATCCCACTGAAATGCGGCACTCTCCCCCATAAGTGGCCAGACTGACAAATTTCCACACAAAATTTGCCACAAAGAACCCTTATGTAAGGAAAAAGAAGGATYTAACTGAAATCCTTGTACCTGCTTGGTTCAAGGACACAGATGTGAATGTGAGCCAGTGATGACTGGGATAAACTGGGAACTCACTCATTTGTAGGTTTTGTCCATCATTTTTCAGCAATGACCCAAAGAAACATTTGGGATTGGGGTGCTGCTTGGCTGAGGTCGTGTGTCGCAGCTTCACTTTCTGTTTCACTGGACATCATAGAAAGAAAGGAGAGGACATGGGAAGAATGGACATCTAATTTGTGTAAAGGCAGCCTTGCATCCCTCTGGAGGTTTTTTACACCAGTACTTGGAAGTTTGTATTTGCTTTTGTTTAGAGCTTATATATTTGATCAGTAACATTGATCATTTATCCATTGAGTCTGAAAATAAAAATATTTCAGGCCACATGGAGGGACTGTAGCCAAACAGGGGCTTTTGGCATGGAAGGGAGCAGTTAATTTATTTTGCATTCGATATATTCTGAAATTTCCATACAGATCACAGGAACCTTGAATTAAAAACAGTTTCTCCTGAGTCTCAGCTTTCAGGTGTGGAAGTCCAGCAGTACATCAGTTCTGAGACAGAAAGTAATAAGAGCAGAGGATGAAAAACATGATTGATTCTTTATATTTCTCTTGAAAAGATGAAAACAACTGTGAGTTATTGTGAGCATACATGGTCAACTTCAGGCGTGACTTGCTTACTTTTTGCAAATTATGAACTGTGTGGTTTTAAATTTTTTAACATTTTCTAAAGGTCTCAGTGCCTTTTTCACATTCACTAAGAATTAAGTAAAGCCTCTTTTTGACATAGATTTCATTACATATGAGTAAGTGGAGATGAATTTTTTTTTTGACAAACTCATCCAGCAAGATTGGATGAGCTTGGTAGGAGCTTGGAGTTTTGTTCTCTTAGGGCATTCCAAGTATAATTAAAAAAAAAAAAATATACAGTCTTATAAGTAAACTGTGATCTTTTTTCTCCCTGAAAAGGATCAAAATTAACAAAAGGGGTCTTTTCTTGGTTTTGTTTGCTTTGTGTAGTAAAATGTGTTTTTATTTGGTCAACATTGTAGAATAACAAATGCATTTTTCTACAGAGATGTTCTGAGATTTTCTCTAGGGAAGACAGTAATCTCCTTTTCCCATCTACAAATCCTAAATAGGTTCTACCTGTCAGTACTTAATATTTAATGCAAACAAATGCAGACTTCATTTAGAAGTCTCTGTTCTCCTGTCTATTGAGGTAGGAYTTATGGGTATTCAGCATTAAAATTTCAGTGGGACCCTATTTCAACACATTTAGTCCACCAAAAGGAAGTGCAACTGGAGCATTGTGGTATTACATACAAATTCTTGTTGAGCATTAGTGTATTTTTTAATCTTCTTGAAGAAACTTATCCAGTTGGCAGAGTATTGCTGAGACACATTTTGTGTGCAAACTGGAGTTCCCTGAGAAATACTCAGTTCTCCAACCCCAAGAAGGCAATGTTCTGTTTGAAAGGCAGTGATAAAAATCTAAATTCAACAATGTGACCTGAGATAGCCACAACACTGTGGMTTTTTGTTTGCTTTCTCTTGTCAAAGTTTAATGAAAACCTCTAACTTGCAGGTTCAACTTCTCTTGTCACAAACAGGACACCAGTGGACTTGGGCTACTGATGGGGTCATTTGATTGTAGGAAATTTGTGCATCACCGACATAAATTATTCATGAAATATTGCTGCATGTGAGTCAAAGGCCTTTTTCCATGAGTTCTCAGATATTCTGCTTGTTTTTCACATSTGCTGCATTCGGTGCTTCAATTCTCAAAGCAATAGAAAGGAATTTCTGTTTGGCTGGCTGTTTKCTTTTAACAGCAAGGTTTCAATGAGCTTAAAAATTCAAAATTGAAAGTGTGTTTTGCTTCCTCCACAAGGACGATGTTTTGCAATGTCTGATTGCTCGTTTGCTTATTAGGTAAACTTCTTACATTTAAATAATTTCATTGTACTTACCTAAATTTCAAAATGAGAGAACCTAGTATTAAGAATCCTATGTTTGATTTTACTTTCTTATAATTTCTTTCTGGAAAAATTAAACTTGCTGCATCCTGGCTGTTTATCCTGTCAAGCAGAAGCATGGACATGCTCCTGTTCATGACTGGAATATTCATTTGGAAGATTCCAGACAGAAAATTTCACGGACGGAGGAAATCCTGAGATGCATTATCTGGAAGCAAGCTTTGAAAATATACAACAATTTAAAATTACYCTTACCATGAAAACATTTCTGGGCTAAAATCTTGTGCCATTAATTCACTAAACAAATACTGAATGSGTTGGATGGCTTTTATATTTGTGAACGTTTCTTTGAAAAAGCTAAACTTTCTATGTGCATTTCCTGTTTATGTGGYCTGGATACCAATTAGCCAAATATTTAAGGATGGCATATGCATTAAAAAGATATAACTGAAATACATAGAGAATAAATGAAGTTCAGTATAATAAAGATTCAAGAATAATGATAAAAATGTATATTCTAAGAACATTATTGATTGAATATTCCTTTTTTTCTGCTTAGAAAAGAGCAGGTTTKTGCCATTTTATCATCCATAAAATGAGGAAATTCAATTACTGATTGCAGAAAATTTGTTAAATATCAACCAACAGAGTTTTGAAAAATGCCATTAGATCTGACAGACTGAAGTGACCAGACTGACTTTTCCAAGGCTAAATAATGTCTTCTCTGATTAAAAAGGCAYATCACATGCTCAGAATGTAAATTGTACTTCATTTTTTGTAACATTATGTTATGTGTGTTTTGTTTATTTTTAGGGAGAGCTTTCAGTGCGCAGCAAAAAGAACAATTATTTAATGCAACAACTCATTGGACACCTAATWGGAAAAATTGTCATGGGATATGGCAGATTCCTCATAATTTGAAATATTTCAATCAAAGTTGTATTTTGGTTTAAAGTGTTTCTTGCTTAAATCATTGTCCTATGACTTTAGTTCTGCTTGAAGTTTCTTGAGATTACCAAATTATTTCTGAGAGTTTTTTCCTAAATTTCATGGTAAACACTGAATGACTAAACAAACATGTCATGGAATAAATGCACATATCAGGAAGTGATCTCACTTAACCTCTGTATGAAAGTAGCTTTGGGTTGCAAACAAAATATATTGTACGATTTTAATAAATGCAAAGTTAGCTGTCCATAAGTCAGGACTACACTCTTTCTTACTTAATATGAACACTTTTTGTATTTCTGGCTAGATTTATGAATAAATMTTCAATATAACATCATCAAAGGATAAGCTGGCATTTTAACTGATAAATTAAATCAAATTTGACAGTACATATGCAAACATGACAGGGTCATAGTAGCAATACTGATTTCAGTGTAGCAGGCCTTTAAGACATTTCTTCTGCTCTAGAATTAGAGAAATGGTTCCAAACTCATTACCTGTTTGATTTCCTATTTCAAATGTTTTCAAAACACCCATATTTTAAAAAAAAACTATTAATACTTTTTTTTTGCCCTCAGGGAATAATGAGTTACCATCTGAATCTACCACAAAACCTCTACTACAAGACTATCTTCAAAATTATTTAGAATTTCAGATGTTGAATCTTGAGCTTTATCATATACCTTTGAATGGAGTGACAGTAAAACTGCATTTGTTCCTGGGTAATTCTGGTTTTTAGTGTGACTCTTGTCATATGTTTGATCAATGCCCTTGAACATACCTGAGCCTATTGGACTACACACACTGGTTATCTTAACATTTTAAAACATTTGTTCCTACCAGCATAAATTCTCTTTTTTTTTTTTTTTTTTTTTTTTTTTTTTTTTTTTTTTTTTTTTTTTTTTTTTTTTTTTTTTTTTTTTTTTTTTTGGTGATACTTGATGCTGTACAAGCATATGCTGATCTATTAAAGAAGTGTTGCATTTTGTCTGACATGTTTCATGTATTTTAGCTCTATTCCTCACTTTAGTTTTCTGGATTAAATCATATTTGGAAAAGGTAAACTGATGCACCAGGAAAAATWTTAAAAAGTAAGAGGGAAAAAACTTGTCTGAAGTTAGTGTCTTTTAAAATATTGACCATGAGAATCCCAAAGGTAATCGATTGTACTTTTTGAGAGACAGTTTACCTTTACATTGTCACAAAGCCAAGAAGTCTCCCCTCAGACTGAAAGGAAATAGTTCAAAAGAGCCAGACAAGGTGGTAACAGCACATGAATTCCCAAATGCTGGTTTCCTCCCTCCCYTCAAAGACATCTGAGAGATTGAGTGTGTTCCTTTCTCTCTCCTTTAGGATCAATATCATCAATCACACCAACAGGGAAACAAACTTAGAAATCCAAGTGTTTGAGCTGTCTCCCAGCAAATACCCAGCACTTCTTTTAAACTGACCAGAAATGAGTTGGCAGAAATTGTTGGTTAGCTCTAGGGCAGTGAAAGAGCAGGAGTTTTGTCAAGTATTAATGAATTTCACATCCTTTTGGAATGGCAGAGCATGAAAATCTATTTCAGATGAAGGTGAAAAATTGAAAAATGTGTGCTGCCAAAAGCCTGGAAAAATTATTGTGCTTTCTATGCTGCCATTCAAAGTATTTATTAATCAGGAATAACWACCTTCTGTGTTTAAGTTTAAAATTATGTTTTCCTAGATTTCATGATAAATATGCCATAAACAGATGAACGGATTATGAAGTTACRTAATTAGTTTTCCCAACTATTTTATTTTTAATTGGTAGTCTAGTTATGATTATCTCAAAAATYATACATGGTTTCTGTTTTATAAATGGAATATTAGCCAGTTGGCATAAGCGTCCATATAAATTGGAATATTGGCTGGAGATGGAAGAGGTGCTGCACGAACTGGAATGAGCTGATTAGGAACTCCCAGTGAGGCTGRAAAATGGAAAGTTGAGTCATATTTTCTACAAACTGTTCCACTGTGTGGAGAGTCATTTTGCCAAACTTTCAGTAGATAAAAGTTTGTTGTTTAGGTCTGAATTAAGTATCCCAAACTGCATTCTGAAATTAGTGAAGAAAAAGAGGATTTCMTAAAATTTATTTTGCTGACCTGTTTTGGAACCAGTTTTAAAATGAATTATTGTATTTTCTTCTCAAGAGACAAATTTATTCAGATCAGTCAGTGACGGTCCAGATAAATCTTGATTCATGTGTTCCTGGCAATTTACTAAACCATGAAGTAGTTCTCATGGCCAAGATCAGAATTAAAACTGAGATGTTTCAGTATGTACYATATTTGGCACTCTGCCAAAAATGTCAATAGGTATTTACCTTACATCACAGTATTTATTTATATTACATTCCATGCAATGACATCTGACCTTTTTATACCAGCTGCCACTGAAACATTCTAAGCTCTCTTTTTTTTTGAAAAATTTTCATTTATAAAGATCCAAGGAACCCTGAGAGGTTTAGTGACTAGTCATTTAATAAAAAATACCAGAGGATTCAGATGTTTGTGGAAGTCTGCCTTGAGAAAACTCTACTCCTATGGATTCTAAGCCATACCTGAGTCTCAAGGAGAAACGCAGCAAGGACAGACACAGAGAGATTTCTGTCAAAGGTGAAAAACAGATGAAAACGTGCAAATGAAAGCTAAAATAATAATCCTGTTAGTTGGTCCTGATGCTCAGGACTGGCAATTTTAGGTCAACTAGGAAGCTTGAGGAATAAAGAGGGTACAGAAACAAAGAGGTGTGACCAAGGCTCCAAGTGGATGGGGAAGCTTTGCCCAGCTCTATTCTTCATCCTCCTCTAATCAAATGATTGATCAAGTGATCAAGGATCTGATTCTTTTAAAAGAGAAATTTTGAAAGTAAAGGAGACTGATCTTTCTTAAATTCTAACATATATAATTTGAAATTATCTTTTAAAATATTTGTTAGCAGCTGTGAAAAAATACTAATCAGGAGGAGCTCAGTCTCAAATTTTGCTTCATACAGAATTCTGAGTAATAGCTGCTTTTACTTCTTTGACATAATTGAGAGGATTTTTAGCAGCTAGCCACTTCGCTTCTATGCACAAATTGAATTTTGTCAGGAATCTCTCACAACATAAATGAAAAAACAAATTCCGTTTAGTTTTTCAAAGCTTGRATTCCTCACAGGACTTGATTAATGTGTTGGCAGAGAGTTCATTTTGATCAACACTATAATACATTATGAGAGATAACAAGTAGCAAATCTCTTAATGAGCTTTCTGAATTTCCCGTTTGTGAGGCAGAAAATGGTCCAGAGGTTAGGACTTCTCAAGTGGTATGTGATGTCTACTTGTTTTATTCCCACTTATTACTAACATAAATGGATTTTAAAAAAGCTCATGCACCCTTTTATTTAAGGCCATGGGAGCATATATTGCTAAGGTTTCTGATTCAAACCCGCATTCTGATTCAAAATCAAAAACTGATTAAATGATTTTGAGTCCAATAAACATGGACAGGGCAGAATCAGTTGTTCAATAATTATAATAAATTTTTATTTGTATATCAAGTGGGGAAAGCAGCAGCAGCTACCACAGGCACATTAACCAGGTAATCTCCACTCACTGGTTCCAAAGAAGCCCACAGAGACTGAGGATGACCCAATATAAATTGCTGACATAAAGAGGCCCAAGACACAAAACATGCTGTCCTTTAGTCAAGGTCCTAAGAAGTTGTGATGACAGGTTTTAACAGTGAAAGTGAAAAAGCGATTTATTTCTGTGTACTGTATCTGCAGGCAGCAGCAGCAGCTGTTCAGTGAGAATATCCAGGAGAATTTGGAATTGCACAGCCATGGATCAAAACATGCACAGGGCAGGGGTTCCTCTGTTTCTACTCGACTTGCAGGGTGTGAGGACACACTCAGGAGCCAGCAGAAAGTTGCCTTCCAGAAGCAGACAGGGGTGTTACTGCCCAAAAGGTCAGGTTTGGTGGCTTTTATGTCCACGAATAATGCCGATTCTCTGGATTGACCGGGAATTCCTGGTTTCAGGGTACAGATACAACCATGAGAGCACACAGGGAGCACAGGGGACAGGGAGGTGCAAGAGGAGGGCTCTCCTGCCCTGCTCAGCACAGACAGGCTGGTGCCATCACAGCAATTCCTGAGCTGGTGTGGCCAGAGATGTTCAGGTACTCAATTGTCACCTGGCACTGGGCACACCTGAGCTCAAGCAWGCAGAAAATTTCCAGGATTCACATCCAATAAACTCTTGGATTTATGGTATTTCATATCATCTTAAGTAAATTCTGATTACTAAAGCAAAAATTATCTTGCCCTTTTTCACACTAATGCAGTCTTGTTATATCCCTTCACTGATTTGGTAAAGGACAATTTTTTTTTTTGTTTTGTTTTTTTTTTAGTTTGAGAACTGAATTACTTTAAACTCTTAGATAGCAGAGCTGCCATAATGTTCATTTTTCCTTTTAGGACTGAAAAAAATATTTCTGTCTTCTACACTAAGTTCCTGAAGCAACAGCAAGCTTAGCTTTGTTTCCTTTTCTCTTTAAAAACATTAGTTTTTGAAAAAGAAAGAGAAGGAGAACTTGTGTACATATACAGTGTTCCTAGCATTAACTGATTTTCTGGATTAGATATATTATTTTGTTTATGTGTTTAAAAAAAAAATTGAGATGCCCTCTGCAGATTGCTCTTGATCTCATTAATAGATTAAATATTAAATTAGTTATTTTGCCCACATCTTCTTTGTTTTCTSTCTACAYCTTTYTAGCATTTATGCACCTACTTAKTCTCCTGTAGGCAACACTGAAATGYACCTTTGTCTCATACAAAACAGMGTCTGARTTTTTCCTGTATGTGCTAAATGTCAGAAAACTGGAAACCTGTTTGTCCTTATGGARCAGCTATTTTTGAATGGCTTTGCAGACTTTAGCTTATAAAAAGGGTTTTGTCACCTGTGGGGGATGAGGTCKGGTACTAAACCATCTTCCTTGGAAAGAGACAGCCAAGGTAGCATTCAAAAATCAATTCAGCCCTCTGTCTCCTGGGTTGTTCTTAAATCTTATTAATTCCTACAACATTTTGAGCCAAATGGACCTGCTCAAAACAGCAGGCTGCTTTATGGGTTGCTTGGAAACACTACAACAGTCTGTCCTGCTACCTGCCTAACCTCAATCAGCATTCTCCCTCTTCTGGGAGTTGCGAGTTAACCTTAAGAATCAGCCTTATCTCCTGCAGTGTTTAGTCACAATAGGCCTTGTCCCAGGGAGGCAAAGCTCTTATAACCCTTTGTTTAAAAAAAAAAAAATCATAAAAATAAAAAACACAAAGAGAAAATAGAGAATAATGCACTGGAAATGAGGCTCAAGGAATACATGCATGCAATTCAACTGGCCATTAAAATAGCATTTCTTTGAAGGGAAGTCTCCAGCCTCTCTTTAAATAAGTGACAGATGATCAAATCTACTAGGACAAAAAACTTTCTTAACTCACAGATCAGTTCAGTTGGCCTTGTACAGTGCTGACCTAATAYTGTCCTTGGTGTTCTGTCGCTCCCCAACAATAACTCAACTGTTTTACAAGTCCCATATTACATCTGTTAGCAGCTTGTGGATACTTTTGTCTATCTCAGCTCATGTAGATGCCTGTCTGTGGGCAGGTGAGTGTAGCTCTGCAACTGGTATCCARCTCTGGAGGAAGAAGTTTAAAAAAGGTGGACAGTAGAGGCCATGGAGATCTGGCAAACAGTCAGACCTAGAAAGCAATTAGATGACCTKCTCTGATAGAGGCTRAATGGCTTTCCTAAATTTAGGTGTCCAGTGGCAGTTTTCATGCTCTTCTGTATCTGAAAATTCTGCACACATCTRAGAGATGTGACATAGGACCCAMAAGAAGCCAGAACTTTTCCAGAACAGYAGATGGAAACACAAAGTGCTCACATGTTTCATAATGCACCAAACATCTGGTTTTAGCCTGCTGTTGTCTACAGTGCAGTGAATCCTCCACTAGCTTCAATCAACTGTATTGATTTAATTGCCTTAGTAATACAATTTAAAAAAAAAAAATTAGATACCTAAATCACATGTAGAAACTCAAAACATATCTTAACATGTACCTACAYCCGAATATAGATGCTCTGTCAAGATCTTCTGGCTTCTGAAAAGAGAAACATGAACAAAAGTTAAATGGAAACAGTATTTCTATTTTTAAAAAATAATTAGTTTACCTCTTATGYCTGTTGTAGTACACAAGTCCATTTTCCAAACTTCAGTAGTGGGAAGTCTTAGTTCACTTCTTGTTTCTGATATCTAATTTTTGTACATTTTTTTTTTCTTTTATTTTTTACTAGCCTGAGTCTGTCCACATGAAAGAAAATCAATCCTTTATTAACTAGAACTGTATTCTTTATATATTCCTTTGTAAAAAAATTAACAAAATATTATCCTTTGGTCTATTAGAATAGATCAAAACTTTAAAAGGTTGGAACATAAAGAGAAAATTTTAAGAYGAGCTTGAAACTTTTAAAGTATATTTCTTCCAAAATAAAAAATAAGATGGGTTATTTCTGACAGCTCAAGGATGTCATGCCCTGGAGCGTCCACTAAGAAGGCTTATAAAAAAAAAGATGACCTTTGGACATTTCAGACCACAAAGCTACTCATGGCTTAACACTGGATCACAGTTTCTGCTGAACCTTGAAAAATGTCTGAGGAATTTGTGGGCTGTAAAATACGACAGAAGATGAAGAAATCAGTGGGTTTCTTGATCGACTTACTGTGAGGATCATATCAAATAAARCAGCAAGTTGACAATTTTTATCTTTCAAAATTTCAGATAGGYAATCTYATCAAATCCATGAGCAGAAGTCTGRCACCCAAAATGGTCCAAGATCAATGTCATTGGAAGCAAGATTGAGTCAATATGAAAATATAAAATAAAACTTTCTTGTTGTGTAAGTCTTGCTTTTATTAACAAYCAAGTGCAGACAATAAAATATCTTCCCGGTAAGTCTGTCCACAGTAAGTATTTGTTAGAATTATAATTTACATTTTACAGATACCGTTTTCCAATTTTYCTTTTTTTTCTTTTAAATTGGCTGCCACAGTTCATTGCAGTACTGGTCATGGTCTTTAATTATATTGCGAAAAGTAATTGRCATAGAATACCAATATACTCCATTCTATGCTCAATTATTCAATGTGAAAAATTTAGTAAGTAATGACTTTAAATAAAGACAAGTAAACCTAAGTGAACACAGGTGTTTTGGGTTTGTTTTGGTTT
>NW_026623454.1:496683-506968 GCF_030028575.1 Malurus melanocephalus
TTTGGTTTTTTTTTTGTTTTGTTTTGGTTTTTTTTGGTTTTTTTTGTTGTAGGAAAGGAAGGAAACTACTTCTAAGCAAAATATGAATACGTTTCATGAGTCAGTTGTTGCACTGTGATACCACTTTCCCAGACTGCTTGCTATGCCTGTAGATAATTACCCTATGTACAAAGAGTCTTTCTGTGGCAGATGTAGAAATATTTCTTTTTGTGTTTGCCACTGTCTTCTGTGAAAGAACAAGTGATCCTGAACAGCAACAATGCTTGCATAGTGACAGATATGTACTGAAGGACACAAGAGTAGAGACAAATATGGACAATGTGAATTCAGCTGTGTTTCTCCTTAAATACTTCCATTAAATCATATTAACAGTCTCCTTCTTGAGTCACTAAGCAATAGCTTCTTTTATTCCACTTTTGTTAGCTACAGAGAAGCCTGTTATGCCATGTTATCAAAATATATCATGGTAAGACAAACTTTACCAGCTAGTGCTGAGCTTTCTGGAGGAGATCCAGGCTTGACAAACTTCCTTTCTATTATTATCAGTGCCAAAAAAAGAGAGRTGGAACAAGAACAGTTTGAGAAACACAGTACTCAGTAATAATGCGTTTTTTCTAGAGATAAGCACAAGATTTCCATCTCCTCAAAAGTTCTCAGAGTAACCAGACACCAAAGTTGGCAGTGAGGCAGTTTCCACTGCAAAAAAGAAAGGGCAAAAGAAAGATAAATGCTAACATAAAAGAATGTTTCCTAATATATTCTCCATGATAAAAATAGTTCTTGCTGATAGGATGTTTATAGCCTGTTTTCATTTGCAAGCATGAAAAATGTTTTAGAGATAAATTTATTAACACTAATTATTTCATTACAAAGAATGTGACTGTGTTAAATTTCTTCCTGGAAATCCTTTTGTTTCCATTTCAGATTATGTTTTGCATTCACTGATTTCAGAATTTTTATTTTTTTTTTTTGACAAGCTGGCAGTTTGCATGCAAGCAGTAACTGTGAGAAAATGGTGTGACCAATATATCAAGTCTGTGCTYAGGGAAATGATGGATAAGGAAAGAAAATAAATAGAAATTTCTATGAAAGGATTTGTAAGATGTGTATCCTGTAGTAGAGAAGGTGATTTAGTGTACCCCAAAAGCAATGAAAGGAAATTTAGGGCTATCTGCTAGGAATTTGAGTTCATTTGCAGTTTGATGCAGCTGCATGCACTTTGAGAGCTGGTTTTGAAGTTTTTACTTTTGATACCTATTAGTCTATTTTCTCAGATTACTGTACAACATATACTTCAGTTGTCTTGTTCCTGACAGCAATGAAACACTTTAAGAATATCAAACCCAACTGAATTCTGATCAACAGAAGGAATCAAGAACAACTGGCTTGTTGCAAATAAGAAAAGATGTAGAAAGCCACAAGTGCTGAAAAAAAATTTCTAAACATCATACTAATTAGCAGGGGAAGAAGTCAAAGCAATTGCTGCATGAATGGTTCACATGGTATCTCCCCTTCCCACTCTGAAAAGATATGGAAAGTTTTGAACAGAAGTAAAGGTGATGAATTGTAAACTGGGAATGATAATTATCTTCCTTCTGTCCTGTTTTTTAACCATGATAAAAACAAAAGTTACACTACAGTGGGATTAAAAGAATTTGTCTTGCTAGATCAATGACTGGAACACTGAAATACTGTATGAAAGCATAAAGCTGTGAGTCTCAAGTTCCTTTTTCCCTTCTAACTTGAATCAATTTACTGCAGACACAAATTATATTTAAATTCTGTTTTGAAGTGTTGAATATGGAGCAGTAAAGTAAAAGGGCCTCTCTAAGTTATGCCTTATCCAACTAAACATTAGGTAAAAGACAGCTTAAAAGAACATGCCAATCTTTTAAATCACAGAAAAGGTTTTTTCCCCTAATCTTAATTTTATTAATTATCTTCAGTTTTTCTATTTTATTTTCTTCACCTCTGCTTTTTCCTGATTTAATTTTCACTTTTAATGACAACATAGAACCAGGAGATTGGTCTTGGCTTGCAAATCTACAATATGAAGTAGTTTCAAAAATCAGTCATCTCACTCCTCTTTGAAGTGATCTCACTGGGCTAGTAAGTCTAGTGGAGGATCACARGGCAAGAATTGCAAAGACTGACTTCCCTTTTGCTGAGTGTTTATACTCCTCTTCCAAGTGAGGCTTTGTAGCTTGCTGGAAAGACCATTCCAACCTCAGTGTTTCCCAGACTTGTTTTTGTTTTAATTTACAAGTAATCTGAAAAGCTGTTCTGGAAACTCTTTACTGGTAATTTCTGCTTTTGGAAAAGAATACTCTTTGTTGTCGCTGGATCTGACTAAGATCATCACAAACTAGACAACTCAGAGTTAAAAAAAACCCAAAAATCAAAAAAAAAAAACCAAACCAGCAACCTAGTGAGGGTTTAAGTTCTTGGCCGTAAAGTAGGAAACTGCTACAAGAAAGTCACATGGAAAAGAGACTGTATATTTCAATGTCTGAACCAAATCTCTCTAACCTGTCATTTAGTTTCTGAGAAACTTCCCAGAGTTGGCTTGGTTTTGGCTGACATTACTCTAATCATTTCTTAGGGCTATTAGAGTGCCATTGTGTGCTAATTAACACTTAAGGAGCTCCTGTTCCTCCCAGATTTTCTTTCTTCCCTATTGGATTAAATTAATAAAATTGTAGATTTARTAGTTAGTAAAAAAAGTAAAAATGAAAATGTAAAAAAATTCCAATGAAATATAGTGTCTACTGGAGCAGAAATGTACACATAGCATCTGTGATAAATTTTCTTACACCAAAGTCTTCTGCCTAGCAGGGAAAACTGATGCTCTTGAAATCTTTCTGGCTGCTTTATTTCCAGACAATTTGTCTTAATCTATTAAGCTGTTTGAGGCTTCTTGTAATATTGCAAAAAAATTATGCCATATACAATTTTCCTGCTTTCATGACACAAGATATTTTCATTTTTAGAGAGATCTCATGGAGTATAATGATACAAATGAGAACTTGACTGCCAGCTCAAGTGTCTTGCTTTTCTTCATTTGTGATTTGAAGTGTGTAAGGCTCTCACACTTTCCCTCTGATGCCATGCAGTGGTTCTGCTCACGCTGCTCCTAAACCTTGATTTGCTGTCAAGTCCACTTACCTGCCAGCTGTTGACACTGCACCTTTCTGCCATCCAAGACATCGATGGCATATTCTTCACTTGGTAAACTCTAGTTCAACAGATTTGAATTAATGATTTTATTTTTCTATAAACATTTTGGTAAAGAATGTAGCCAAACAACCAAAACCTCTATTGCCTGATCCTTACAATAGCATAATGTCCCCATTATGTGACAAAACCTGTAGCTTGCTAAAGGTTGACATTTTTACTAAAAGCAAAGAAAAGAAAAAGAATGCAAAACCCTCATCTTATTTCCTTCCTTCTTTCCTGCCTTCCTGCCTTCCTACTTTCCTGCCTTCCTGCCTTCCTGTTTGAATCAAATATTCCCTATTTGAATAATCTTTTCTGAACATTCTGCTTGGTGCACTGATGCAAAATTCAAATATGCTGTCAAAATTGAATGACTTCTTTTACCTATTCAGAATGTCAATTTCCTGGATGTTTGTTTTGGGGGATTTTGTAATGCAGAAATCCCTMTCTTTATAATGACAGTTAGAATGCTGCTGAAATCTGTGATTAAAGTTTGCCAATCCCGTTAATCAAATGCTCGTCCTGGACACTGGCCAGTTAATTGTGGCATCCCTTATAGGAGAGTATTTTGTGCTCCTTGGTCCTTCTTCTCAAGTTGTACTCTTGAGTGAACTGCTTCACCTGCTCCTCTTGCCCATTTGGATGCCTTAACATTCAAACTCATCTCTCCCAGTGTTTTTATAAGAAAATTTCCAAGGGTCTTTACAGATGTTACCTAAAATTGGTATATTGAATGTAGGCAGGTGTCTGCATTCATTTGATTGGTCTGTGGAATAAATTTCCAATCTCAATTGCTACAAAATGGAATAAATTAAATCAGAAAAATCCTAAGTTTGTCCTAGAGCCTCTCTATCCKTCAGCATTGTGACCCCAGGGGAGCTGGCAGTATCTCTTGCTCAAATSCGAGGTGTGAAATAGGCAACACACTAGAGTACAAGACCTGTGTTTGCATGACCTTGTGAGATTTTCCAGGTGTTTTGTTTTCAGTTCTCCTAYATTTAGGGTCAACACCCAAGCATAGATAACATTTTTGAGTAAAATCTCTATTTGCCACAGGTATCCATCCAGTCCCTATGAGATGCTTAGAAGTTGAGACTTGCATTGCAGAGTTCACAGCATTGCAAAAAGCTTTATCTGCACAGCCTTAATAGTTCCAGTATCCAAGATTTTTTGTCATTTTTTTACACCACCATGTACTGTGTGCATCAATCCAAAGTCAATTATTAGGAAAGCACAAGTTTCTCCTCTTGCCTGTTATCACAGTTGCCTCTAATTAAACCCACACTGTTTGAACCTACTGAGCACTCTCCTGGATCATTTGATCACCTAAACACATGTGCCTTTTCATGAGTTCTGTAGTCACCTGCTTTCCTGATCTGCTGCTCCYCTTAACCTTTCCCAGGCTAAAAGAKGCAAGGATGACTAATTTATGTCCCAATTAAGTCTAGCTTCCTTCAATTCCTGTAGAGTACTGATCCCTCATTWATCCCTCTTTCATCTTGACCTTTTTACCTCCCAAAAAAGGGATCTTTGGGCAGAGATGCTCAGGCCTGTGTAAATTCTGCAGTGAGAGGGTACAAATATTATTCCTCTGGAGCTATARTGCTAGAACAGTATAGTATGCACAGGTTCTTGCAGAAAAGACTGAGACACTAAAATAATAATGGAGTCAATGTTCCCTTAAGGAAAAGAATAGGTGTGAAGAAGTTCATAAGACAGCATAGAAGGAAATATTCCTTATGGTGATTTTTTCATCAGTGCCCATATGTTATTTTAAAAATCTTAGAAACTCCATGATTCTGAGACACATTATGAAGCTGTGCATAATCTCATATAGAAATCATTCTATATCACAAACATAGCACTTGATTTCCGTCTGAAAAACACAAAACCATGGAATTGTTTCTGCCATGGAATAAAGATTTACAGGCCAGTTTGGCTCAGAGCACAACTGTGAAAATGTTTGTCATCTTTGACTCAGACATAGTGAGATTGTGTGCCAAGGCTCCATAGTTTAGATTTAACACTGGAAGGGCACTTAAGCATAGCACTTAAAGAAACATAACATACCTCTTTGAAACCAGGTATGCTCCAGAAAACACTAAACTTTCTGGATATACTGAAATATCTGCTGATGTCTTGTATCTCTGTGATATAATCTGTCATTAAATTATTTCTCAAAAGTGGTGTAATTATTTTAGAGCAGTCATCCCAAAATTTTGCATGTTCATGTTTTGACAAAACACCAAAATATCTGGAAAAACCAGACAGTTCCACAGAGGAAAGCGACATTGTCTCAGAAAATTCAGTTTGTACTCATATTCAACTTTTGACAAACAATTGCTAGGTATAATATGTATTAATTAAAAACATGTAATGAAACAATGATAGTTGCATATGCTGATGAAATATTTTTGATCTAAAATTCACATCCCATCCTTTAAATATTGGCCTTAATGACAGGTATTAATTCTATCTGATAGGAAGCATGGCATGGTGTACRGTCAGTCCTTTGAATAAGTTCAATTATTTTAAAATTTAATTACTAATTTCAAAGGCAAGACACCTGAGCTAAGAAATTAATGTGTGGCTAGGCAGAGCAGTTTAAACCAATCTTACCGCAGACATTTTCCAAATTAATCAGATCTGAAATTAAAAGCCATTATACAGTGAGTTTGGAGTATTKCAATATAAACACATAATATTGCTTATGTTAGTATTCAGAATATGATTAGTGACTCTAGTTAGTGAACACCAAGGAAGAATAAAGATGACAATTTAATCAATACAGAGGACAGGTTGCAATGAATGCAATGTAATTTTCTGCTCTTTCTAAGAGCAGCTGATAGGCAGAACAGCTTAGATTTCTGATGGAGCTTCTCTAGATCTATCGACCTTGACTAAGATACAAAGGATTTATTGGTTTGGATCTTCACCTGTTGCTAAATCTCCTATATTGCTTCCATGAAGATTTGTAAGAGTCTTCATTTTCTTGCCCAAAATAGATATTATTAGCCTTAATGGCAGAAATACATTGATTTAGTAGTAACTTGGATACTCAATAGATAGMCTAGAATTTCTAGGTTAATTTCAGATTCCCTATTTGTAATGACAGACTCACACAGATGGCTTTATTTTCACAGAAGGATCTCAGCTTCTTACTCAAGTTAGTCACAGAGCTCTGACTATTTTAATAMCTTCATTTCTGCTTTCTCCTGGTTTCATTTCTCACCTCACTAATATAATGTGACCTCTAAGACACTGAGAAAGTAAACAATATTGGTTTAATTAGGCATTCAGAAGTGCTTCTGCAGTTCTTCTGGCTCCCATGTCTCCCAGTTAAAGGATTTCTGAAGGTGCTAATTGAGTAGACTGCAGATAARATCCCAAATACCAACTGCCCTGACCATCCTCACATTCCCTGCATTCCTATCAGAGATGATTGACTGGACTTACATAAACTTTATGGCTGTTTTTGTTGTACAAGGATGTTTCTGAGTGTACAAGCAAGATGCTTTCCATGTTCATCTCACTGAAAATACAAATTAATTAGAGAACCTCGAACTCYGTAAAAATTGTTGTTCACTGGGCTTGGATTAGATCCTGTGATCACTATACATTGCACAGGTCTTATGACCTTTGGAGCTACTCATATTTTCCAACCTTGTTCTCAGCACAGGAAAATAATTGYTACAACAAGAGATGTCAATAATTGTTACAAGACAAGAGATGTCACCTTCTTAGGCAGCTGAAAGAGGCAGGAGGAAAAATGAAGGAAGCAGAATTATAATTGCTGTTGATGTGCATAAAGGATAAGGAAAACTTAGAGGAGTGATAATATAGTTTTTAAGACCTTGGAATTAATTCCTTTCAGCAGAAATTTTCCAATTTCTCAGCAAAGTGTGAKCTTTCCAGAGTATATGGAAATCCCCCACCAAAAAAACCCAAGCAAAACCAAACCAGACCAAAAAATYCCCACCAGAACTGATCTTAAAATCTCCATAAGTTGATTTCAAAAGCTGTTTTAAGAATATGGACATACTGTAACAAAAAAAAAAAGAAATCTTGAAAATAAAAACACAACTTATGACTATCATCTGAAATAATGGGAAAATCTGAATAGAAATAAAGAAGAAATTACCATTCAATTTTGCTGTCTGCCACATGTGCTAGACTTCTGATTACCAGAGTTTTAGGGGAAAAGAAAAAAAAAAAAAGGTGTTTTGGAAGAAAATTTTTTGGAATCGACTAGACCAACTGAGCTGAAAATGCAAAAAAAAAACTCTTCCATGAAACTGGAAAATTTAATTAGTTGATTAATATTTTAATTAAAGAGCATTGTGGGTCTACTGTGACAGTCACAATAARGACATCAAAGAAAATGTACAAAAAGTTGCTGGTTTATACTGACACAGATTTCTTGYTTGTCTTTATTAAAGAGATAATCAGAAGACAGGGAAAAAAAAAAACCCAAAAAAATCCAGGACATGGTTTAAATCCTTTCATTAGGCTAAAAAAMCAGTAAGATTAATACTATTATAGTGTTGGATATACAGATAAATGTATTATATGTTCCCTACATCATATAAATACACCCCTTGTAAGCTGTGATAATTGGAATTTGACRCATTCTAGAATGTTTGGGGTTAGAAGCAATCCTAAAGATCATCCAGCTCTAACCCCTCTGTCACGGGCAGGGACACCTTCCACTAGATAAGTGGGTAGATTTCCTTCTAGACTGACATATTTTCTTCACAGTTTTTTGTCAAATCTAAATGAACCTGCTTGGGTTTCATTTGCTCTTATTAAGCTTCTCTGCAAGTGTTCATTATTAATTATAATGCATAATCTTTCAGATTGTTATGTGTTCTTCCTACACCATATTTTTTCCTGACAGAAATCTATGTGTGCAATGTGTGCATTTAGTATTGCCACAGGCAGAAGATGTATCATGCAAGAGTGGAAAAATACTGAATTATGTGATCTGTTAGTTGATATGCCTATCCTGCTTTTCRTGCTGTATACATCTTCATTCAGGTTTTTACAGAGCAATGTGGTCACAAACTGTCCCTTGTCCCTTGCTGGCAGGGTCCTGCTATCTCCTTACTGGGGGTCACAAATCCTCATTTCCCATGGACCAAAGTGATCTACAGCAGCATTCCCTTAAGCAGCTGTGATACCAGCACAGATAGCCTGTTCTCACAAGTCARACAGGTGGTTTATGCAGGTTTAGCCACCTTCATTAGCAAATGTGAACCTCTTTTTCACTGGCATAAATGTCACGACTTTTACGGTCACTGATCAAAACAAGCYCTGTTCTCGATTTGTGACGATGGTTGAGGGCTCACCCAATGCTTGCTGGTGGTCAGCACGTCTGTGATTCTGAGACAGATGGGGTGTGCAAGAATTACAATATTAGTCCAGAAATAAGTAACTTAATTACAAGCCTAAATTCTACAGGATTGATTTCAAACACAGCTCACATTGAATCAGAAGTCATTTAACTGAAATAAACCACCATTTTGCAATTAAAAACAAAGTATATAAGAGGACAAGGCTCCCCTTTTGGCCTTCTCACTACAAGAGAGGCATTTTGTTGCTGGAGAAGAAGCTGGGGAAAACTGTGGGGAAAGCTGAGAGAACTGGGGGTGTTTATCCTGGAGAAGAGGAGGTTTAGGGGTGACTTTATGGTTCTCTGCATCTGCCTGAAAGTTGGGGTCAGTATCTTATCCSAGGTAGCAAGTAACAGAACAGGAGAAAGTGGCCTGAAGTTGTGCCAGGGAAGATTTAGATTAGATAATTGGAAAAAAATTTCATTGAAAGGGTGATCCGGCATTAAAACAAGCTGCTCAGGGAAGTGATTGTGTCACCACTGTCACCATCTTCAAAAGACTTGTGGATGTGTCACGTGGCAATATGGTTTAGTGGTGAAGACAGTGGGGCTGGGCTGATGGTTGCCTTGATGATGTATCTCAGAGGTCTTTGTTTTTAAAAAAAARACTGGATATGGCACTCCGTGCCATGGTTTAGTTGATAAGGTGGCCTCAGGTCATAGGCTGGACTTGATCCCCCAGGTCTTTTCTAACCTAACTGATTCTGTGAKTCTGTAGTGATTCTATGATTTTAAGGCCTCTGTTCTGACACTGAGTTTTCACCCTGTCTCTCACATAGCCCACCAGATGTGCTCAGTGTGTACTGTGCTTTATACAATCTGTAGACTCAGGGTAGTCAGGCATGGCTCAAATTGCTTTCTGTCCCAGGTTCCAGACTCTTCATTCCAACACCTCAGGTACTGGAAAAGAAAAAAGATGAGGTCTGGTCCATGGAAGCACTCAAGGGGCTGCCTATATGGATGATGTGACATATGAATATCAGAGCATGATCTGCCTGTTTGCTGCACTCCAGGCACAGCTCTGAATTTGTGATGGGTTGTGTTGGCTGGCATGAAGATAATTGTAATGAGGGGAAAACTTTGCTCAATAAATTTATCTTCCATGTTGTGATTCAGTGAATTCCTTTCTGAAAGTGTCTACGTGTGTCTCATGATATCAAAGGCCCCCTCCATCCTTCCCGTTGTCCTTGTGTCATGCCTAGAGATTGGCAGGTGACAGCACATGGGCCACCAAGAGGCCACACAGGTGGAGGGTGGCAACAGCTCCTAGAGTGCATGACTACTGGGAAATGGAAATTTGGAAAGGCAATAAATGTGGTTTGGAGCTGAATGGAACTGGGGACATTTAGGGATGCCTTTGAATGCAAAAAGGATGCTCCAGTACAGASAGTCTTCCCCTACAGAGCAGGACAGAGGTGGCCATTGATATCGTGTTCAAAGCAACTTGAGCTATGCAAGTAGAACTGAATAAAGATTAATTTCAATTAATCTTAATTTTTGTCATTTTACAGTGGTACAACCCACAAACCACTTTTTTCTCAGACTGAAAGATTACAATATTGGAGAATGGCAGCTTGACTTCAGTATACAAAAGATGCACTATATTATCCTGATTAATCACAAAAAGAAAGAAAGAAATTTGGATTTTGCCTGTGTTATTAAAAAAAAAAAAAAAAA
>NW_026623454.1:507033-521280 GCF_030028575.1 Malurus melanocephalus
ACAAATAAACAACAAAAAAACAACACAAAAAGCCAAGTTTACCCAGTGTATAAATGCCCTCATTTACAATTCCTGATTCCTTAGATTTTCCCTGAGAACTTTGATTGCTCTGAAGTTTCCATCTTACTGATGTTCATTAAAAACATTAASAGCTAACTATAGATTAATTTTGAACACACAATTTTAAAGTTTATGACCTCTGTGATAAGTGATTATCAAGGCTTTAATTTTTTTTAATCAAATATGAAAAGGAGTATCCAACTCAAAGTCATGACATTTCATTCMAAGTATAAGGCTGAAAACTCTCTGAATCAAGGAAATATTATTCAAAACTAATTAGAATGAATAGAAAAATGAAGAGGGACACAAAGAGCTTCTCAATAGATGGAAAGAAAAATAGTGTTTGAGAAGAATAATGTAACAGCCAGAAAGGAATTAATGAATAGGACAGGTACATGCAYGCCTAGAAATAGCTGTTAATACCACAGAATTATGCACTACTCAGTCATTAACATCACACTGCACCTGGCAGTTTAACAGGCAGATTCTAGTTCTTTGTGAAAAGAAATTAAGGGCTCAATTATGGATCTGAGCATGCTGAGAAAGGAGAAAGATAAACACTCTCTTATGGTGTGCTGGGAAGCCATATGCCCATGGAAGGTATGAAATAGAGGTCTGTCATTACACCTGCAACACATAAACCACACTAATGGGCCAGCCCATTCACGAAAAAAAAAAAGTTTCCTCCAGAGAAACTCATTAACCCTCACTCTGAGTGTAAGGAAACAACCTTAGATGTGAGGGAAGTTGGGTTTCCACCTCTTCTGATGACTCTAATATTGCTTTACAAGAAGCAAGGACACTTTCGAGCAAAATTTCAAAGTAAATTTATCTAAAAAGATTATGACTGAAGGTTCAGGTGGGCATCCCTGGAACCCTGCAGGAGGCAGATTATAAATATGATGCAAAAACTTATGTAGGAGTCAGCTAAATGAAATAAAAATAATCTATGGATGAATCCAAAAATAATCTAAAAGTAGTCTATGGATTAGTTTTAAATGTCTGGTTTTAGCCCAATGGTTCTGAGCTGCACCTTTGAGGCACTGGTTTGTCTGAAAGGTTTTTTATCAAAGCAGACATCTTTGGTGATTTTATGGGACCACATGTTTCTGCTATCTTCAAATGAATCTTCTTAGGCTGGTCACACTGAAAATATGCCCCTGATTCCAGTGACAAGAGCACATTGTGTGGTCTGTACTGGAGCTCTGCACGGATACATCTAGCTATGATTTTTTTAGCTCTGACCTGTGAGTTGCAAGCAATCCCTGATMCACCTTTAACTTCTTTCCTTCTTGTAGTATAGAATGTATTTTTCTAATCCAGTGATGATCCACACTGCTTTTGTTCTTGGTATAGGCAAAACATTCCCTCTCAYGGATCTTCTCCCTTCTCAGAAAACTTGCATGAGTACATTTTTACCTCTGTATCACTCACCCACGTATGCACTTCCATTGTTAACAAAATTAATTTTCTATTTACTTCTTATAATCTTTTGTACTGATAATTCCATCTCAATTCTTAATTGTTCGATTTTTTCATTAAATAATTACAGATATTAGGTATGCAATGAGGCATTATTTAAGAAATTTTACACTATCTTCATCATTAATTTTTTTCCTCCTACTGTCTTTTACTCACGTTTACAGTTTTGTCAAATTTCCCTTTCTGAATTAGTAAGAAAACATTGATATTTTTGCAAATAATAAAAGCAATTTTATCATGATCATATACAATCACAAAATTATTATTATCACAACTTCTTGCTTTTCTCTCTTGGAAATACATCTTTAATAAGTAAAATGCTTCAAAGATATCAAATCTTTCTATTTATGTGGTACTATCTGGTTTGTATTTATTCTGTTTTTTAAGCAAGTTGAGGACACTTTAGTAATGATGAGACAGGTCTTCAAAATACATTTTTTCATTTTATGCTTTGGAAAGGGTTGATTTCATTGTGTCTGATCCATCTCAGTTACCTGTGCTGAAACTCATGAGTCATAAAATGAAGTGCTAAATATTGTAAGGTCTAGGTTTCTGAAATGTCAATAACTAAGGAAGCCAGCTACAACATTATTTCATGTGGAGCACACTCTCCCCATTTCCAAAGCAGGGAATGTCCATGACATAGAAGCATAGGGAGATAGCCTGAAAAATTATGACTGATTTCTAAACCTAATTATTTCATTTCCTGATGCATAAATGATATGGCAATCCCCAGGCTAATCTAAAACWGTGACTTTAATTTTTATTCCAGAATTATAAGTGTGCTACCATTTATCTTCCTAGGTTAMATTAGAAATCAAATTTCCTCATGTAAAAATCCTTTCCATTATCAAGCCCTCTAGAGTCTTGGTTCCAGCATCACACTGATTTTCAGTTGTACCACGAAGTATAATTTCTGAATTAATGGCTTTTCCTTGGTAGAAAACATGGCATAAAATGTTTATCTTGACAAACATTCAGACTTTCCCATGTGTTAATCATCCCCTCCCTTTAGGTGTCAAAATCAGAATCTTTAAAACCCCTGTTCAGTTGTCATATAATGCTGGATATCCCCTCCCAAAAAAATCTAAATTTGCTTCCAGTATTTGCTTTTTGGATGCTGAGGGGTGCTCACAGCTTGATGACATTGGGAAGTGCGATGTGCAAAGCATTCACCTGTACAGGTGTGGCTGCAGTCCTGAGGCACAGCCACGGGATCAGCCCCGAACAAAGGACTCCTGTATCCACATACCTTTAACCCAGAAACTCTGTGGTCTTGAGCATTTCTCTACCATATAATGACCCACACTTTTCTCCTGTCTTTAAGAAGTAAAGACAAGCTCCATCTCCGATTTCTCGCATGGATGTTAMTTAATATAGGAACAACACTTTTGGGTTCTCCAAATTCCACGTTTGCATTTATGGTGTTCTAGAGTCAATAAAATTGAAAAGATCTGTAAGATCATCAACTCCAACCATTAACCTAGCCCTGCCAGGTTCCCCACTACACCATATCCCTAAGAACTTCACCTACATGCCTTTTTTGAGCACTTACAGGGAGTGATTCCACCACTYCCCTGGGCGGCCTGTTTCACTGCTCGTCCACACTTTCAGTGAAGAAATTTCTCCTAATATTTAATCTAAACTTTCCCAGGCACATTGACTGACTTGCTTTTAACACTTTCCCCCTTTATGAAAAATCTTGTGTACTCTCGAGCCAGATGAAGAGGGAGGTGAGTCTATAATGTAGCTGGTGTCACATTTAATATGGAATATYCACATCCCCTTTCTATTGTCAACAAAGATTTATATGTGGAGCTCCTAAATGATGGGTGTGCTGTGTGCTATGTGTCAAGAAAAAGGTGTTATTCTTCTTCCTGAGAAAAAGTTATTTGGACATTTTGCTTCAGAGGAAGGTTCAGGACAATGAGTAAAGACTGGAAATAAATGGCTTTGTTTTTATTTTTCTGAGAAAGACACTGAAGTCACAGCAATGGCCACATTTTACCAGAAGATTTGCTTCAGCAGTTTCTGTCAGTGAGCTTATACATGTGGGCCTCTAGTTGTTCTGGTGATTTGCTGTCCATGTACACTGTGTACAAAATGAAAAACMATGTGATTTTTGAAGTATTCAAGTCTCTGCATAAGAGAAGGTGTGTCTGTACAAGATCTGAGAGATGCTAGCTCAGGATACCCTACAGCAGTGTAACCATCCCATATGGTGCTGTATTCAAAATAACCATATTGACACTGCCTTTAGATCTGGAGCTTGAACAGCTTTGCACTGTAAGGGAAAACCWTCCCTAAATCACCCCAAATACCATTCACAGAATGCAATCACCTAATGAGGCCTGAAGCTTGCACTGGGGAAAAACTAGCTAAAAATCTTTACTGCAGTTTTGAGAGATTGAGGTAACTTTGCTTTTCTGTGGGTCATGATTCAAGCTGTCTTCAGAGGAGCAGTAGAAACTGTTAGAAATACAATTGGGGTGGGTGGGAAACTGGAGAAAGTGGAATGTTTTTTTCTCAAATAATTCAAGATACAGTCCTAGACATCAGACTATACAGCAAGAATCACAATTTATAAGTCCTTACTGAGGAGAAAAGTCTTTCCAAGAATYTGATTAGTAAGTCAATTCAATAGATGCATAATTTAAAAGCTTCACTGGAGTTGGCAAATTCTAACAAAATTTATCTAAGTCTTGCAAAAAGATTTTGGTTRCTGAGAAATTCAGTTCCCAGCTAGAAATCTTTCTAATAATCGTGCTGATTTGGGGATATTTGGTACATATTTTTAACAAATCATCATAAATATGATGCCAAAATTTATGCAGGAGTAACTTAMATGACTTCTTACTTCTCAATGTCAAAAGAATACTTTATATTGTAGTCCTGTCCCCATGCTTTTGTTAGATAAGATTTTGTTCTTTAASATAAATTATTTTTCTGCTTTTCTTTTCTAGGAAATGGATAGAGAATTTTTGTCTCATGGGATGATTTATCTTTTCCTAAAATAATATTTCTGTAGTTACATCCTCCCCTATAGGATATGGATTTTTCTTCTTTGATTATAGCATGAATCTAAAACAAAGATTTTTGTCTTCAGTGGTTAAAACAGCTGCATACAAAACATCTTTTTGAACTCTGTGGAGGAAGATGAGTCGCCTGTCTCAGACTTTGCTGTGTTGTGTGCTTCACCATTCACCTTTTGGTGTTTAAGCTGTTGGGTGAGTAGAGGTTCAAGTGGCAAACATGATKTTCAAAAAACAGTACTTTACTGGATGAAACAGCATTTGTCTGCACATTTTTCTGTGAACATGAAGTGATTTAACCTATGTCACATTCGCCACTTGCTCAAAGGTAACTGAATCCCTGCCATGAAGGCATAAGGCAATTATTCATAGTTGCAACATCCCTAAGCTACTGAAGCATAAAAATGATTACAAACACACATGATCTAAT
This sequence comes from Malurus melanocephalus, assembly GCF_030028575.1. Lineage (NCBI taxonomy): Eukaryota > Metazoa > Chordata > Aves > Passeriformes > Maluridae > Malurus > Malurus melanocephalus. The sequence continues at coordinate 512,038 of NW_026623454.1, forward strand.
AGTTCCAGTGCTAGTCCACTTGCCTTGAACAGGAAAATCAGTAACAGAATGAATAAATCTTCCACTGACATGATCAGCAAACCTGTGACAGATAACAAATGACCTTTGAAGACCTGTTTTGATTATATTATTTTTGTTTTCTGAGCTTCATTTAAGCCAAAATTAAGTGGACCTACACATCCTATCTTCAGCTGTCAGATGCACTAATTCATTTATTTGGMATTGATCTCATTCCTGGCTAAAAATGTACCCATGACAGAATTAAAGAARTATAATGTAGTACATCAGGCAGAAAGAAGCACAGAGAAGGCAGAGGAGGAAAACAGTTTTTAAGCTGTTTTTTTTTTCTGGTCTGCTCAGCTTCTACAAACAGGCATAACTCAACAGGGATACATATATATGAAGAAATTTCCAATATTAGCTAAGTTGAGAGCTCACTTTTGAGGGTGACCTTAAAAAAAAAGAAATTATTAATTTAAAATACCCTTTTCATAGGAACTGCCAAACTTTTTGTCCTATGGAACCTCCTATGTCTATCTGATTGGCATCTGCAGGCATTGAAAATGAATGATTATAACTATTCTGTAGTATCTGCTACAGTCTACCAAATCAGTCATACATTAAATACTCCCCAAGATGGGATGACCACATCCCAAGGCTGATAATTACTATTTATTTCTATCCATGACCTAGTATCAAATTCAGAACATTGAAAAACATAAGCCTTCCTCTCTAACCAGATCCCTTATCTCTTGTCTTAACCTCTGCTTGGGAATAAGGAAAGTTTCTATTAGGTGTAAATGAACCTCAGATCCTTCTATTACCCACCCAGGAATGTGCTGCAGCCCTCTCTCAGTGCATGGCAACCCAATTCCTTAGTGAAAAGAAGTAAATAATTTCTGAGTTGCTGAGAAACGAGTGTTTGAACACTGGAAGTTACCAGGGGAACCAAAATACAGAAAATCTTTGGTTGATTATACATTAAGTCACTTATTTCTAGAACAATAATAAAAAATAATAGCACACTCTTCAGGTCACTTATTTACTTATAGAAAGCAGCCCTTCACACTTCTGCTCTGACTCTTGTCTTGTAAGATCATCGCTATCTTGGTCTCTTCACCTTTGATCTTTTTGCCACTTCAGCAGGATATACAATTACAATTATTCATGCACACAAAAAGGAAAATTAGATTCAAAGAGATATAAGGATATGCAGGGATTGTTATTTCTTTTTCCCCTCATAATCTGCTAATACAAGAACATCAAATAGAGATTTTTGCTCTTATCTCTCCAGTTTCTCTGTGGATGGGCCATTCAGCCAGCAGATGGGAGCCCCTGATTTCAATCCCAGAGGCAATTTTATTAACTAAACTTTACCCACAAAGTTAAAGCGAGTTTTTCCCAATTCTCCTCTTTACTGGTATTTTGTTAACAAAATAGCCATTTTCCCACCAGTCTCCCATTCACTTTCCCTGCTTAAATCTGCTTTCATTTGATCTAGCCTAAGCTAACAATTCCAAAATACGTAAAGATCAGACCAATTCTTCCCAATTGCTTCCAGCATTATGTTCTTTCCTTCTCTAGGGAAAGACAACAAGGCTAAAAAGCTGTGCTACTTCTCCATAAGCAGTATCCTATTCTAATAAGCCAATGCCTTTTTACATAATCTGTTTTCTAATGTCTCATTCTTTTCTTAGTGAAGAAAATATCCATGTTAGGTTGTTACTCCTTATGCATCCTTTTATACAGACTATTTTCCACATTACTTTATCGTTTCTTGAGTTTTCACATCTCCAAAGAATAGTGAATCATTATGTCAAGGGGAGAAAATAAAAAGCCCTTCTGAAATAGGCCTTTTTTAAGCTTTATTAGTCTTCACTATTCAAATCTTTTTTTATTTCAAATATATTTCAGCTACTGGCTTTTGTGTCCATCTCCTCTGCTTTTAACACTTGCTTTCTACTTCAAGCTTTCATCCTAGGCACAGTGAATTGAAAAAGGCACCCTGCAAAATAACTCCACCCCCGTAGCTAGGAATAAATACTGCTCTGAATACTGGCTAAGCAGCTGACAGGTCTTGACCATTGCTTTTTGTGCTATTTACAAATTGCCCCTCATGTTCTGCCCCTCATCTGATGTTTATTTGCTGCTTTTGCACACTGTCAGGCCCTGGGGTCAGCAGCACTTTTCATGGTGTGCAGAAGAGGKTCTGAGTGAGGCTGTGTGCTGGCAGCAAGCTGCACCTTGATGGGAGTGTGGGAAGCAGAGCCTCAGCTCCTCCGGGTGGGAAAGCGGCTGCTGTGGCCCTGATTTACACACAGGCAGATCCCACGCTGCTGTCTTTGGAAGCAGTCCACCCTCAAGTGTTGTTTTGTTTAAAGATGAGATCTAGAGCTGAGCTCAGTGCAGTAAAAAACTATTTTATTACCCCATTCATTGCCTTTAAAAGACCRGGACAGAAGCATAAGTACCATTTCYGTGCTCTTTTCACAGTGAAAAAGAAAAGATCATTTGCTCTGCAAAATGGAGCTCTGATGCTTTGTTTCTGGCAAGGTTTCAGCCCACCAGACCAGGATGCTCTTCATCAGGAGCTGCTGCCCCTACCCAGGCTCTGAGAGGATTCTCTCCTATGTTTATCAAATGGCAGAGCTACGTGCAGTGTTTTCTGTAAAATATAAAATAATCTTATTTTCTTGGACAAGGGTAGGAAGATGAATCCCAGTCTAATATTCACACTGCTGTTGGTCTAAAAATCCTGTGCAGCTATTCCTGTAATGAACATTTTTAACATCATATGTTAGAGTTATTTTTTCTAGCTGAACTTATAATGAACGAACAAATACAAGGCTCATCTGCACAGTGTAGATAATACATACATTATAGCAGAAAACTTATTCACTGCTGGGCTATAAAATTAAACAATTAGGAGCTAGTATTTTTTTTCCAATAACTGGCAATTCTTTTTTTCAGTAGTAAGTTCAAACGATCAAAGGAATCTAAGTGTGTAATACAACATTGTCTTTTGTCACCTGCTCTTTCAAGGCTCATAAACATAACAATGAATGTSAAATGAAGTTAATAGATTCAGAAAAAAAATAATTTATATGGGTATAGAAAAGAAAAAAAAATTAAAATTGTCTTTATATTTTTATGTAAGGTTTAGAAAAAATATTATCTCATTAGGTTTATAAGTATTTCCTCTACCATTTCCTGTCATAAATGATGGAATATATCAACATCTCTATATTGATTTTTTTTCTCCCCAGAAATATAAAAAAACCACATATCAGAGAGGGGAAAACAAAGATTGAAGGAACAGCTGGGAGCATTGAGCATTCATGGTAAGGTGAGTGTATTCCACATATCTGTGTTCATCCTCTGATAGGAGGAATGTGGGGATGGCAAGGAGTGGCTCTGGAAGAAGCTCCGTGGATGTTTTGTGACAGGAGCAGTCTCCTGTCACTGCTCACAGGCACCTGTCATGGAGACCTCCAGGATGTGATCTGAGGAAGAAAACATTTTCCTCTCATATATAGAAGGGGCTGCCATTTTTAGGAGTTCCTCCCCACTGCACTTCTGGAGGARGACTGTACATGACTAAGCTGGGTTAAAGTAATTTCTTCCCTTATTTCACACTTGGGGTTTGCACCATGGTTTCCTACGCTTCCAGGAACAGCCAAGAGAAAAAGGAACAATTTTATTAAATCAATCTTTACTTTCCTACAACATATTAATATTAAAATTACATTGAACTTTCAAAATTCAAATCCTCCATGCTCCTAATATCCTTTTTTCCCCCCAATCTCACTTCCWTTTTTTCTCCCCTCAGTTTTCCACTCACTGTCTTGATGTATTTAATGTATTTAATACTGTTTTAAATATCCCCTGTCTTGCCACTACTGCTCTGCAGAATCCTGCTGTGCAAATTGGCACTTTAAGTGGAGGCACTCCATACAAACCACTAACAACTGCTCCTGGGGAGATACTTAGAGGAACAATTGCACTAAACTGTACCTCTTGCTTTGAAGAAAAATTAGATAGAAGAGAAAGAACTCAAGCTAACAGGAGATAATAATTCAAGCTTTATAAAAAGTATGAAAGTATGTAAAGCCTTTAAGACCTGTAAAACTGCAAGAGGCTTTTCACAGTTAAAGGAAAAGATTAAATCTCTACTTGGGAACCAGGGCTCAAAGTCAATGAAGCCCCAAAGTGCCATTAAAATTTTGCAGCTCCTGAGATGTCTGCCTTGTCATTGTTAAAGCTGCTCTGTACTCCTTGAATTACTACCCTGGTCTATTTTACTTGGAGTGGCCCTTAAAGTCAATTTCTTTTTTATATTTTAATGCCTTAATCCCTCAGGATAGACAACAAAACTGTTATATAATTCAGGATTATTCATAGTTGCCTGTGATATTTTTGACAAAACTATTTTTCATTGGCAAAGGTCAGTTTGACACACTTCAGAGTGAAGGAAAGCTTTGAAGTTTGATTTCCATTAAGACCAGATTCTTGGAGACAAATTATTTTTTAARGTCAAAATGAGGAGGTATCTTGTAGATCATAAAATGTTATCATTGTCCCAAATATTAAGTGGTTGAYGATGAAATCCATAATCTGAAACCAATTAGTGGATCAATTGTTACTTTGTGATCAACCAGTGCCTGGGGTTTTATTCTTTTTATTTTCTGAATAACCTTCAATTTCCCCTTCTGTGGAATTAGGTAGCATTCTTTATAAACAGCCTAGAAATCAGAGTATTTTGCTAAACTAATTCCATTCTCTCATTTTAGTTAGCAATTCCTAAATGGAAAATGCACACACCATCCCTGCAGGAGAAACGTGTACAGACTGGCTGCTGGGGAAGACAATCAGTTATGGCTGGGATAGAGAAAAATCTCCTTTTTCTCTCAGGTCTTCTTAAGTGCTGCATCCTCCTTTTTCCTATTTACCTGGCATTTTGTAYCCTCAGCAGAAAGAAAAATAGACTTTGCAGCTTCAGATATTTCCTTAAGACAGACAGAGTATGGTCATAGTTTTCTTTAGTTTTTATGGGTGCCAGGATTGTTATTTCTTCTTAACTACTTAAATTCATGAACATTAAGAGTCCAAGGGTAATGCTATTGAAATGCCAAGTTATTATCCTTGAGGCTAACTCACTTATCTAATTAAAGCCATCCAGTCAGGACGAAAATGAAGATTACCTCCTCTGAAGTAAGGTCCAGGTTCCATTGAAATCTGTGGAAAAAGCTTTTACAGACTTCAGTATAGCTATGATTTCACGTATAATTTCAAACTGCTATTTTAAAACTACATATTAGGGCTTTGGGRGTGGGGAACAGAGGTATAGGAAGCTTCCATGACCAAAATTACTATCCAGTAGCCTTGTTTGAAAACTGGAAAAATAGTTCTTTTTTATTAGAAAAAAAATATTATAAATTATAAGTAATATAACCTGTAACATGAAAATAAATTTGTTTTACCCTCAATTTTTCAAAGCAGTGGAACAAATATTTCTCCCTACAGCTTTGTGTGCCAACTAATCATCAAATGACAATCTGTTTACAATGTTTTCTGAATACACAGCTCACATTATTTTTCTATTTCATTCCTAGCAAAAAAAAATAGGGAAAAATATAGCAATAAGAAATCRTATCAAGGGAGAAAAGAAGGATTCATGCTAATTATGAGCAACTTGCTAGCAATATAGCAGAGACTGATTTATGTGGTTGAAGTAAGGTACAATTTCAATGTTTCTCATAGTATGATGAAGATGATGAATGACCTGTTTTGCTATTGCAATTTTAGTAATTGCACAGAGCTGGGGTAAAATCTGTTCCTCTGACTTTCTCTGGAGATAAAAGAAGGAGTAGCTGTGGGCATTTCAATATCAGGGAAGAAATGCTGTTTTACTCTTTCCTTATAAACAGGAACCCAAACTTATTTTTGTTCAGACACCCATTTTTGGCTAAACTAATCCAATATTGTACACAACTTTCAAAATTAACATCTTAGTAAAGTATAGTGGGCAGACCCCAATCCTTAAGGAAAAGAGCTATTTTACATATTTTTACTTTATCTGAMAAGAGTAGCAGTAATATTTCATTATATTTTGGAGGTTGCCTTTTAAAGGAGGGGAAGCAGAATTTATTTAAGATATATTGCTTTATGCTAAATTGGTTGGGTTTTAAGGTTTGTTGATCTGAAGTTGAAAATTAGAATAAAAATATGCTCTCCATTCTTTATGATAAAATGGATTTGTTAGAGGCTTAGGAAAAAATCCAATTATATTAAAAATTAAGTAATATTAAAATTTTCAAGTTGTTTTCTAGTATTTGGCTGCATAAATGAAGCCTGGAGTAAAAAAAAAAAAAAAAAAAAAAAGTGCAACTAGAGAAAAGCAAAGAAAATAAGCATGCCACCAATGATTTGTGGCAGTGACATTAAAAAAAATTGATAGGGAAGAAACTTAGAAAATATTTCAAGTTTTCTTTCTTTTTATGTCAAGGCTGAAATCTTTGATTTCAGAAGGATGATAAAACAAATCATGTTCTAAAGACAATGGAAGTACAAATATTCACTAAAAAGAATTCTGATGACATTCTGGAATGTCTTCACAAAATCAGTTTGACGAAAGTGAATAAAATTCCAGTCAAACAAGACTGTGACTCCAYTGAAAGTTCTAAAATATTTGTTTCAAAGTTGCCACCAATCAAAAGCAACAAAAAAACAAAAAAGGTCAATATGAGAGTATCAGAACAGGTGACCTTTTGAAGGTAGAAGGGGGAGCATTGAGGACCAAGACCCACTTAACATTATTAATTTCGGGATGGGATGTGTTCCAAGCGAGCTCCATCAGCTGGGTGCTGAACTTTTAATGTTTGTGCAATCTATTAAACTTTTAAATATTTATTGCATTTGGAGGATACTTGGCAAGTTGCTGACAGTCCTTAATCTGTGAAAATATGTGATTTTCCTTTGAGGTGGGTGTTTCTACAACATCATTTCTAATTACAGGCATTTCAAAAATTTTCCACCTTCTTAGGATGTTCTGCAGTTTAGAAGCAGCCCATGTGAGGCAATTTCTTAGAATCAGCTCACATTAACAGAGGATTTAAAGAGCCATAGGTATCCTTCCCTGGTGTAAAGGTTCACTGACAAATGCCAAGCTTGTTAAGAAGCAAAGGGGAATTATTATGCATTAATCATGTCTAAGCATTTGTTGGAAACTCCTGTGAATGTGAGGAGCCCTTGGTATCCTGTTAATTCTCAGAGCTGTCTGTCATTACATCCAAGTCCTAGAGATCTGAGTGCCAGAGTGTTCCAAAGGGCAGGACCTCTGCTCCTCGACAGATGGAGAGTTTATTAACAAAGCTCTGGAGGCTCTGCTGCTGCTCACCAGGGCTGGGACAAAGATCCAGACCCAAAAACCTCTGACTGCCCCTCAGTTTCAGCTCACTGAAACTCCTGAAATGTGGGGAGGTGCTGAGAGCAGAGGGAAGAGTCAGCAATGAGTATTAGCAGGAGCAAATATCAGCAGAGAAATAAAATTATGGAATTTCCCAGTCAGATCAGACAGAAAAGGTGTAATTTTTTTCTATATCCAGGAAACAAATGTAATCGAGTTAAGTTGATCTTGCAGCATTTTTTATGCTTTAAAAATTAAAAAAAAAAAATAAAATAAATAAATATCAGGCCTGTATACTTTTTTATTTACTCCTAGTGTTGTTTTCTGTTGCAGGCAGTGTGTGCCAGGTACTAAACCTGCAAATACAGGGACTGCAAATCCTTCACTGGAACTGCCTGATGAGCCCTATTCTCCTGGTCAGATGGTGGGGAAGCTTCTATTCTTCCTGCAGCCATGCAGAGATTTTGTCTAGCTCCTGGTCAGATGGTGGGGAAGCTTCTATTCTTCCTGCAGCCATGCAGAGATTTTGTCTAGCCCTGGGGAAAAAAAAAAAAAAAAGGAAAAAGAAAAACAACAGAGAGATATGTACCATATCTATTACTACATATGTAAAAAAAATCAGACAATTGAAGAGTTTACTGTAGAAGGATTTCTTTTACATGTGGATTTTTTTTTAATATCTAAGCTCTAAAATCTCTTAGAAATTGAGCTTCCTTGTTATATACTTGATTGCAAAAAAAATATACTTTCTCTGAAGAATATGTAACATATGCTACTGAGGAAAATTCCCTCTGAAATAAATATGATTTTTTTTGGTAGTTCAATTGCAAATAGAGAGGATTATGTCCCAGTCACGTTAAGTGCAAATCAGTAAATTATAGCAGAACATGACTAATTTCTTTTCTGTAGATGGAAATAATTTGTTGGATAATAATAATTAGGAATAGATTTGTGTTTAACAGCTCTATTAAGGCACTATCAATCCCCTCAATTCCTCTCCTATGTGTAAGTACTGGTGGCAGATTGCAGTTCAGAAAAAAGACAGAGAGCAGTTAATAACTAGAGCTGTGGCAGCAGCACTCTAGCACAAAGATTAAAACTGAAGATACCAAATTCTGGTTTCTTATTGCCTGAGTCTGGAATTTGAAAACAGTCATTGACAGCTAAAATACAGCACAATGCAAACATCTTCAACAGAGGCCTGAATGTGGGTGCAAACTCTCAGGAATATGAACGGGAGGAGATGAGCACTCAAAAATGCCATAAATGACAGCCAACACAAGTGCTTGATGACAGAAGTCTTCTAAATGGCAGAAACAATGGTAATAGGTCATAAGCTTTTTTCAAACAGACCTTTCCCTCTCTTTTAGGGGCTGTGGCCCCATTTTTCAGACCCCTACATTTCCAGTTAATAGAAGAGGACTTTATGATGATTATCACTTTATCTAGTGGCTCAGGAGTTAGAAGCTGCACAGGGTTAAGGTACATGTTCTGATAAGAATATAAAATTAATACCACAATATCTGGTGGGAMAGATCAGGAATTGCAGATTTTCTGTTTGCTATTTCCAGCCCAAAARCCATCGATCCTCAGCTCTTTTTGTGCTCAGCTTAGTTGTCTATGTTTAAATAAACAAGAGACTTTCGAAAGCACCTGCATTTTGCTATAGATTACATAAGCATTTCAAGCATTTGCTKTAAGGAGATTTGTATGTTAGGAATCTAAAATTTGAGCATATCCCGGATTCATGGAAATTTTACCTTCTCTAGAATAGGCAGCAGCTGATCAGATATTACAAGAGGAACAGTTTTAGCCCTAAACTCCTAAAGTGTGGGTGG
>NW_026623454.1:521328-531441 GCF_030028575.1 Malurus melanocephalus
CTCTAAATCTCTGCACTTCTCACCAGCTGCAGACACAACTGAGCAGAGCTGAACAGAGCTGGAAATTATTTCAGTGATGACAATTGCCTTACAATCAAAGCAGTTTTCCCTCAGTTACTTAAATGCCTGTTCCAATTCTAAAATTCTGAGGGAATTAGAGAAAACTTTAGGTTTGCAGTGTGATTCTAGCCTTGTACCCTYCATTTTGCTTTTTCTCCCTCATGCTGTATCTCTCTCCCAGTCTGTCAGAAGTCTGTAGCTTGAATTRCAGATGACCAGAACTGCCTGTATCAGTGGGCTTTTTGTGAGCTCAACCCTGCTCAATGTCCACATATGAACCATATGCAAAATGTTCCCCAGCCCACTAATTCTGCAGCACTCAACACCCCATGAATATGAGAAGACAGCAGAGTTCTGACTCAAGGGATAAGGAAAACACTTGTTTTTCTTTCTAAAACCTTCCTAAGTAAAAGTTTTCAAAAAGAAGAGGTTTCAAAAATGCCTTGGAATAGAATCTCCGAGGAAAAAATGCTACATTTGCAGTTACGAGTTCCACTCACTGTATCTCTGTGAAATGACTCTCACCACATCTGCTGTCCTGGCAGAGGCTGAGAATCAAATGCTTTCAATCAAACAAATGCTGRTAGAAAAACCCACACCTGCAAAAAGACACTAATGATTTCACTGGGATAACCAGAGGGACACTGAAAAGGTTTTGAAACTCTACATAGCTCTTAACAAAGTATAAYTATCAGCTGGAGCTAAACTAATGTCCATTATTCCTAAGACAGCAGTTTGGCAAATTTGTCTTTATTTTGGCTAAATTCAGGATGAAAATGGGTGTCCCTTACAGTCAACTAAGCAACCARAATAATAAAAAATATCCATGTTGAAGAGCAAAGTGCTTTTAAATAATGAAAGCATGTTACCACTTCCACTTGAAAACCTAATCTAACTGGATTCAGGGTGTAAAAGAATGATCTCAGATCTCAGACCAAAAGCTCCAAGAAAGGTCCTCTGTTTTGGGGAACATGAAACAAATTACAGGAAATTGAAACAAAAGGAATCTTCTTGATGGAAAATAAAAGGAACTCAGCAATATCAAACCACAAATTTGACATTCATGAATATGAGTAATCTGAAGAACTCAAGGATTTGAAAAAGCATGCCCTAGAGAGATTCAGATTTCTGTCTTTAGGAATATATGTTAGGCATTTCACAGTTTCACTCTTGCAGTCATTTCTCTGCATGTCCAATTTGCACAGTCACTTCCATGGTATATGCATTTTATTGAAAATGTACAGTCAAATATCACTTTCTAGGGTCATAATGTCTATTCTTGTAGTTTTAACTTCTTACTTATATTCTTGTCTGAACAGTGATGTATTTTGTAGTACTCAATTTTAGCAAGACATGGTGGTATTAGCTATCAAAATTTAGAGAATTTCCACTTATTTTGACAATAAATAAATAAAATTTTGAAATCTTTCCCTCATCTGTGTTTTGTAAAAAATGAAAGAAATYTATATTTATCCCTTAATCTTTAGGCCTTCGGGAGTGTTGACAGTAGTCAAAGAGGTCAGTGAGATGTGTAAAATGAGCAGATAAAATAACTTTACATTGTATTTTTTCTCTTGAGATAGGATGCTATTGTGTGCTAAGGCTTCAACACTGKGCTGAATTGACCAAGCAGCTCCCTCCTATATATCAGCATAACATGACAAATTATGCTAAGATGCTGTTTTTAGCCCAAAACCTCAAATTTATTTTCCATTATTTTGTGCTACACCTCTGAATCAGGACTTTGCTGTTTAAGCCTTTGCTTTTTACTTAGAATTTCATTTTAGTTTTTAAATATACTTTGSCTTCTAGCAATCCCCTTCTATTTTCTCTCTGAGAGCCCAGCAATGGGCATGGCCTCATGTCCTAGGTTAGCTGAGTATTGTATTCCTATCATCTGCTTATGTTAGAGGAAAGTTTAACAACCCTTCTGTAACTATACATGATAGTTGAGACTGCTCTGGTTTGTTTGGTGATGTTCCTCCCTTCAAGGACAATGGGAGGGAAAGGGACAAGACACACACGTTTGTTTTGGTTTTTTTTTTTCTCGGGAGTCTCTCTCTCGGGATCAGCAGTGGAAAAGAAGCTGCCTGCTCTCTCTTAGACTGCTCCTTTTTCTCCCTTTCTTTGGACTTGTTTTTCCTCAAATTGTTTTTTCTTTGTCATCTGAGAATTGGAGGATTTTCGTGGCACTACAGGCGAGAAAGATCCTTCAGTGAACCACCGGAGAGAGAGAGACTGTCGAACCCCTCTGGGGGCCCTGGAGGGGAAGCTACTCCCAGGAGGGAAGAGAAAGGCTTTGGGACCTAACAGCTGGTTCCACAGGTTTTTCTTTTTGTTTTTATAATTTTAAATAAATAGGTTGGTTCTTTTTCCCCTTTTCTTTTCACTTTCCTCTCTGTGGAAAAGTTTGTCTCTGGGACCCGGGTGGGGAAAGGAGGGGTGGGGGGGGGAGGTTTGCTGGAACTTGGGAGTGTTTTGCTCCCATTTGAGTTCGTTCAAACCAGAACACCTCGCTGCAGTGCCACTGACTCACRACAGAGAAAGCCCAGAACACGTGGGCTGAGGGGCTGCTCACAATCCAAACAAGAAAGAAAGGGGTGGCACTGTGTGCCACAAACACATGGTGTGCTTTCATTCCGCTGTTATCTCCTACTGATAATTAATTTGACTAATAACGAGTTGCTACAACTCCTCTGTTCTGTCTGGTTGCAGTGGAGAGCAGGGAATTTTAGCCAGAAACTCTTCAGTCTAAGAAAATTAAGAGCTTCTGACAGGAMTCTCTTCACAAAGTTCCCCTTGCTCTGGCACTTTTTTCAAACTGTTCCCTGCAATAACTCTACTTTTCATCTAATTGTGTCTTGCAGCTCATTATTTTCAGGGGTGTTTAAAAGAGGTTGCTGTTATAGAAAAGGGTCATTTTGAAGGAAGTGYCATCTTCTGCACCCTCTGCCTTACTCTTCCCAATTATTTTGCTGTCATTCTAATTGGTTGCAGCTCAGGGATTGAAAATTTGCTGCTGTTTGATCATGTGCTTGTTTGAGGATATTCTAGTGGTTTGGGTTCTCTAAAAATGGTTGAAAGCATSTRCAGATCAGCAGTGRCAKCCTGTTCTGTGTGCTGCAGCTCAYTGCTGTGAGTCACATCCCAGATCTKGAGACCTCTTGTGCCTTCTCCAGCACAGCAATAGCTGTCATTTCACCCCAGTCCACTAAATCTGCTCAGGAATGGACTTTTGATTCTCTGCAGCTTCCCACATGARGGTATGAGGAGAAAAACCTTTCTATTTTGTTGATTTACCACCTAAACTCTGAGTGCAGGGTTTCAGCTGCTCAATCCTGCATTCTCAGCCTGYTGTGAGTGGTGTAACAGGGAGAACGGGTGGGCTTTTAGTGTCAACAAAGGGAATTAACTGAGCATGGAGAAGTTCCACAGCAAATCATCAGCTTTTGGGAAGAGCACAGGGCCGGAGTAACTTTCCAGGAAAGGACTTTGACCATGAGATAAGCTCATTTAAGGCAATCTTCTTTCCCAAGGTTTATAGAAAAGACAAGTTTCTTCTTGTGGCTCTTTTCCACTCCTCACATTTGGTTTAAACTTCAGTCACGTGGACACAAGGAAATGTTTTCCCATCCAGCCACTCTTTGCCAGTAATAACACTGTACTACAACATTATAATGCTGCATTTTCTGACAGAGGTAACTGTTTAAAACAGGACATCAAATTTCAAAATTGACTTAAATGAGAAATGGCTTACACTCATAGTTTTTTGCTCATTAAAGTGTGCAAGGGCAGCAGAAGTAGGAGAGATGTGAGTGGTACAAAAGAGAAATGGGAAGAACTGCAGAGGTTGACAGAGGGATCTGAAAGCCAGTGCTTATTGACAAGRCATTACAGGGCCAGTTCTTGCAGCTCTCCCACAGACATAAGTGGACCTGGTTGGCAGTAGCCAATAATAAATGCACTTATTGAGACAGAGTGGGAGTGGGCCACCTGCGTGTCTTTTATGGTGGCACGGTGGTGACAGCAAAGTTAAGGTTTCAAAAATAAATTGATAATTCTATATCTCTAAAATTAGCTATATTTTTCTCCATTAAGAAAGAAAATGGAGTCTCTTGGGAAGGTAAGAGGACAGGGTTTTCTTTTTTAAGTGGAAAATATTCTGGGTAACTRGTAAGAGAATCAGAAGAATCCTGGATCAGGCAAAATCATGGAAAAATCTATGGTGGCTCTTGTTCTCTTCAAGGAAAAGGTGTATTGTGAAAGAAAGGAGGGAATAAAAGTTTTCAAGGCATTTTCCAAACAGAACTGTCCAACTGTCCCTTCTGAGGTAAAAAGGATCTAAGAAGTGAATATGCAATCTCAGTCTTACTGCCATAAAGGCACTTTGGGACTTTAGGCCTCTTTACAGAAACAAGGACAATAAATTTTGCAAACATAGTCAGGCACCAAATGTTTAAGTCAAGTTGATGCAGAGTGCAATGGTAAATTCAACAAACTGGGACTCCTTCCCACCCWTGCAGGTGCATGTCAAATACTCGTTTTCTCTATTTAAATGCCTGACAGCTACTCAATGTCATCATATGTTTCCAAACACATTTTCCAAATGATTACTCAGTAATATGTTGTAAATGTGTATTGTAAATGAGAATGGACATTAAAAAAAATAAATAANATATAAATATATATGTGATATATATATAATATTATGTGGGTAATATTATATATATATCAGTGTAATATTTACAAATAAAACTGTGATCTCGTCTAGAGAAAAATGTATTCATATTACCAACTGCTCTTCCATATTTATGTATCATATTGTATCTTTTTATTATAATTATTATGATTATTATGGTTATTATTATTATTATTATTATTATGGAATCTTTCTTGGCACCTTTTGGAAGCCACGTCAACCAATAATCCAATGAAGTGCTGAGGATCTATTTTCACAAGAATTCTACTGGTCTACTGAAAAAAAAAAAAAAAAAAAAAAAAAAAAAAAAAAAAAAAAAAAAAAAAGAAAAAAAGAAAGGAAAAAAAAAAAAAGAAAAAAAGAAAGAAAGAAAAAAAAGAAAAAAAGAAAAAAAGAAACTCCTACGTTCAGAACTGCCAGAGATCTAAGGTGTCAGGAAAGGGCCATTTCATACTGGCATTTTCGTGTGATGCTTCTTAATCCTGGGTCTTTCAAGGTCCCCTCTTGTTTTTATCACACACAGCATCCTTTTTCCTTTGGGAAGTCATGTTGTAAGGATGCCAAAGATTTCCTTTTTCCTGACCCAAATATGAGCACAAGATTATGCCCTTAGAAATGGATAGATGCACCTGAAAAAGTATGAAACCTGCTGTTCCCAAAGAGCTGATCTGTGCTGCATACTAGAACACAAAATATATATACGCTACATATATACATGTAAAATTAAAATGTAAATTTATTGAGAAGAAAGTCTTTTACAGTGAAATAGGAGTCTTTAACAATGAAATAGGAAATAAAATCTTGTGTGGMAACAGGTGTTTTTAAGAAGCAATGAATACTCTTCTAAAAGGGGGTCTACAAACAAAAGTACATTGTTAGGGTTATGCTTTTCCATGTATTAGAGAAGTCATGCTGTTCACTTCTTTCAGGAAGGATTGTATGGCTTTAGAAGAGGCATTGTAACTTCTAGCTATCAGTTATGTTCAGGAAATAATARCTACTGAGATTCACCTTCAACCCAGCATCTTGGTGGATCCCCTCCTTGCTCATCCTGAAATCCTCCTTCACTCACCCACTACCAGCCCCTTCCACCCTGGCAATAACTCATGTCAATCTGCTTCAGCCACTTCTCAATCACTCTCCCTTTTCTCCCATTTGCATCATCTTAGATCTCTTTGTAAGGTCCTGGTGATTTAAAATCCATAAAATTAGCRTAATTAAAAAACAGTTCTCAGGAACAATATTGGATTGATTTACCATGGTGTATCTTTGGTAATGCAACARTATATCTGATTCCATTTACCTCTATCCCTTGATTCCCTTTTTAAAATTCATCTCAAAGTTTAGTTTAGATAGGAAAACTACCTAATGTGACATCTTTTCTTTTTCTTACATGGAGGTATTTTCTATTCCTTATTTAGCTATTTTATTCAAAATATATGACTCTCATCTTAGAGCTTCTGATAACTAATGAAGGCTTATTTGTGTTATGTCTTTAGGTAAGAAAAATAAGTAAATAAACCCACCAATTAATCTTCCTCTGTTTAATGTGATGAAGGTTTTTCAAAATTAATTGATGTTATGCGCTTCTTATAAAAATATTCACTTTTATATTGCATGAAAGAAAGCTTAATTTCTTTCAGAAAAAAACCCTATTTTGATTCATATTAGGCCCATAGACCTACAGAGAGTCTTTAAATAGATATTCCTAATTCTGCATCTTTATTTCCTTTCTTTTTGGTCAAATGTCTTAAAATCTGATTTACTTAGGCTTGATAGAGAAGCATCGATCCAACACTCAGYCTATCCAAAACTGATTAAATGCTGGCAGAATTGATCAAGCTTTTAGAAAACTCCGGTCAGTGAGTGATAACCTAGAGAGGTTATCTCAAACAATGGGACTGGGCACAAACAACAGTTGTTTGCAATAAACCCAACATGAAGCAAAAGATTTGACTGGCACCAGGTTAAAAATGCTGCACCTTTCCTCGCATCCCTAACAAGTTTTTAAAGCATGCTTTTAACATTTTTCAAATGTCTGAAAAGTTATTTGATTTAGAAAAGTGTGCTTCCCATGAAAATGTAATAATAGCAATGGCACAAAAATACAGATTCAGCTGCCCTGGAATGGGTATCAGCTTTTTGAGAAGATGGTTTTGTGACTGTACTCCTGAAACTATRGAAGAAAGCAAATCTGCCTTTGAATATCACTGCTTTTGAACACCTCCTCTGTGACCTGCTTTGCTGCRTGTGAAGAGATGTGAATTCACTTCTGACACTTTCAACAGCTATTCTGTATTAATTTAAACATTATTTGAACATTTTTTACAGTTAAAGATGTGAACTGGAACTTCCCACCCATCGAGAGAATTCTCCAGTCACCACAGATTGGGATATGTTCAGGTTTGTGTCCTTGGCTACCATTTCTTCACACCTATTTTAAATGTTTCTGATTCCATGAATCTCTGGCTCAGCAGTTAAGACTTCAAACTTGAAGSTCGAGGGCTTTCAATCCCTGCTATAGACAATGAGAGGTCTTTAAATAAACCAGAATAACACCAAACAAAAGGTGCTAGACCATTAGGCACTTGGTAGGAGACCTTGGTTCATTTTTCTCAGGCAGACAAGGAATTTTAGCCAGGATTTCCAATGCAACTGCTTTAGCCTCAAAGCTTTTCCAGCTCCATTCTTGGAGAAACTGCCCCTTTCATTCCTGCCTTCTGTTTGGCTATGTGTCAATTGACACTTTCTGTTCACAAAATGTTGTTTGGGAATTTAATATCATAAATAACAAACTACTACAATCTAGCAGAAAAAGAGATTTTTTTACTTTGTTTAAATGTTTGTCTTCACTTTTTGTCCAACTGTGCCTTTGAGTGCATCAGGCRCAGCATCACCAGGTGGGGAAGGGAGRGGATTGTTCTGCTCTGCTCTAAGCTGGGACAGCCTTATCCTGAGTGCTGGGGGCAGTTTGGGGTGGCACAGTGTAAAAAATACATTAAACTATTACAGAGTAGGCAACAAAGAAAAGTGAAAGGCCTTGAGGGGAAGCTGTGAGGAGCAGCTGAGGGCACTGGGTCTGTTCAGCCTGGAGGAGACTGAGGGGAGACCTCACTGCAGGTACAGCTTCCTYRTGAGGGGAAGAGAAGGGACAGRCACTGATCTCTKCTCTGTGGTGASAGTGACAGGACTGAGGRAATGGCCTGAAGCTGGGTSAGGAGGGGTTTAGATTGGGTATCAGCAAGAGATTCTTCACCCAGAGAGTAAAGCTGAGCACTCACAGGAACAGGCTCCCCAGGAAAATGGYCACAGCCCCAAGTCTGCCTGAGTTTGAGGAGCGTTTGGACAATGCTCTCAGGCACAGTGTGTGATTCTTGGGGTGTCCTGCACAGGACCAGGAGCTGGATTCAGTGATCCTGAGGTTTCCCTTCCAACTCAACACGTTCTAGGATTCTGTGATTCACTACCTGATCCCTCCTAATCAACCCACCCAAAAAACAACTAACATTTTTTCCTGCAGGCTTTAATGTAACCATTTCTCCTAACTAATCTTCTTAAAAGTGTGCCAGCTACTGTACTGAGTGATTAAGCAACCCAGTAATTTAACACCATATTCAGCTCTGAAATTAATGCTTTTGGGTCCAAGCTCTACTTGAATTTTGCATATTTTCAATACAAAACATCTCTTAGAAGTAGTTTTTAATCTCCATCTATGCATACATCTAGGCATATTCTCACATTTTTTCAGAACAGCCTTTTCTCTGARCTTAGCAGATGCTATACTGTGGCTATGGCATCCTCCTCATACCCAGCCCATTTGAGCTTGTTATCACTTTCTTTAAATTGCTACTCTATATCTCTCTCACACTGCACATGCAATTTCAGAAACTGCCTTTTCAAGGCATCCCTGTCACACCCATCATCTTCTAATCASAATCAGAAAGCAGAATCTTGCCTCTGGTTATTCTGTGGTGTCAGGCTCCTCTGCCCATGTTTTACAWTTTCAGACAGGTGTCATCAGACTTTTTATCACTTTCACAGCTGGGAGGATCTCTTTGTAAGCATCAACAGAGCTGGTTACCTTTAGGTTGGAAAAACACATCCAGTGAGAGGATGTTTTATACAACAGTGAGAGGCTGCTATGCCTACTGATATTATCTCATGGTTTCTTTGTGCTCCCCATGCTCACAAATATCCCCTCTTCACGGCAGGCACCATCCCTTTGCATTCTACACTCAAATCCCATGCCAGAGCAGCCCTATGCTTCTACAAACAATAATACATGAGCCTGTGTTTCTTAGAGATATTCCAAACCTTCCTGTCTTCACGTTGAACAACAGCAAAATGCAATCTTTCCCTGCTGCCAGGTATCTGTGGTTGCTCCAGAATATGAGTAAAATGYTGCTTAGAAATGTCTGCTGCATCCAGGGATGTAGCAGTGGAATGTTATCCTGGCAATAATTTTAATTGGAGATAATCACTTGGGAAATGGATGGATGAATTAATCAATTCCATTTAATTGGGATAATGACATTATTTATGCTGTTCACCTTTTTTTACCATCATCTGTAGGAAGATTTCCAACTGCAAGGCCAAATTCTTCCATGATACAGACCCTCCGAGGCTACTGCAATTAAAGCAGGAATGAATCTGGTGCATTGCAAGTAAGGAATAAATTGCCTCACTTACTTATTTTGGAGAAACCATGTGTGCAGCTGACCTGGGAATACAACAAATTACTCTCTTTATCCCRCTGTTGCTATCCTGTCATTAGTAGTGTTGCAACAGGAGGTGTTCTTGGCACTTCTTCCAACAGAAATATATAACTTTTGTTTTGTTTACATACTTATGCAGCTCATTACTATGTGAAAAACAATCTGCAGCTTAGCATTTGTTAATGGGATATGGAAAAAGGAAACAGCAGATGGAGTATTGGGATACTGAATGCATAACAAGTTTGATCCTGGAAGTCCTTGTGTAATTTTTCAGCTCAAGATGGTTGTTAAATTCCACTGCAAAGCTGGGCAGAAGCCATGCCTGTGTTCAAGCAGTGAAAGCACAGTTCCTCAATGCTAAACAGACATAAACATCTAACATCAGACATAACATGCTAAACATCTCTCACCTCATCACCTCTTAAAGGGAAGCAAAAGGCACAATTTTGTTTGTGAATAATTCTTTGGTTTCTTTAAGTGTTCACAGAGAAACTCTGAAAAAAGGATGCCGTTGTGGTTATACCTCAGCTGGCAACCAAATCCCACAGAGCCACTCATTCCCTTCCCCTACTTCAGGATGGAGAGAAAATTAGAAAAGCAAAAACTGCAAAATGAAGCAAAATGAGGAATTCATTCACC
>NW_026623454.1:531996-533222 GCF_030028575.1 Malurus melanocephalus
TCCCAGCTGTGTCCCCTCCCAGCTTCCTGTGATCCTCCAGCCTACTCACCACAGTGCTGGGGTGAGAAACTGAAAAGTCCTTGATTTAGTGTAAACACCACTTACAAACAGCTGAAACATCAGTGTGTTTGCATTATTCTCATCCCAAATCCAAAGCAGCACTACACCAGCTACTGGGAAGAAAAGTAATTCTATCCCAACCAARGCCAGGACAGATATTTCAATCTCCTACAAGTGATTGGAGATAACATTTGCTGTGATATTGTCCTGCCTAYTTCTGTCTTCATCTAAAGGAAATATGAATGTCCTCTTGTGCTCTGCTGTATGTCTAAGCAAACTGGTGCCCACAAGGCTCACCAATCTGAGAGCAAGCGAGCAGGGTTATAACCACTTTGTACTAAGTGACATCTTCATTTAATTTGTTATAGAACCTTTCCAGGTCCCAGAATGAGATCTGGGGTCCAAATGATTCCTGTAATCTATTTGTCCATCTTCATCTCCATGTCAGACTGAGTGACCCTTTAAGTCTGATGGAACAGACCCAGATCAGTTGTCTTGCAAAGATAAAGATCAAATCATTCTGTGGCACTTGGATCAGGATACATTGAGCCCTGGGTACATCTCAGACTGCAGCATGGATTAGAAATATCTGCCAGGTTGCAGCAAGCTAACTCTCCTTTTAAGAGCTTTTCTGCAGCAAAATGAGTCTCCAACTCATATAACACAGACTTTTTTAATAAATCACAGCCTTTCATACTTCTGGGAAATGTCAAGGTGTGGCAAATAAACATTGACAATCTTAGTGTCTTTACAACTGAATCCTAAGTAGCTGCAATACAGTTTTCTGCAAATACTACATGAGACAAGAGCATGACAGRTGAGAAATCTTGATACTTTCAACTGCAAGTGGAAATACTGCTCCAACAAACCATGACTTTTTGGGGTGGAGGAAAAAAGGTTGGTAAATATTGGGATAGGCATCAAACYTGGAGTTTCTCATGGGCTCATGTTCTCATGGTTCCTTCATTTCCAGAACTCCATGAATTCGAGCATRGCATCTTGTGTGACCACAAAAGGAAAAGCATCACTTGCAAAAAGCCAGCGCCTTGGGGTTCTCCTGTTTTCACACTATGCTGAATTCAATTCTCCTGCCTCCCTTGGAAATATTCCAGCAAAGACAACATCAGTGGCCCACAGCACAAACAGCTCTGGATAGAAATGATGTT
>NW_026623454.1:534167-537726 GCF_030028575.1 Malurus melanocephalus
AAATTTTGCCTCTGCAGAAATTTTTCCTCATTAGGAGTAAAAAAATTCCTCTGGACCCCATATCTGATAATTAGTTTAACACATTTAACTGGATAAGCAGCTGAACACCTGTAATGTCACTGTGAAAGGTTGTTAATGTCACTGAGTTTTAAGTAGCATTAAGTCCTACAAATGGTTATGGTTTTGAAATTATTTAAAATTATTGAAGCTTTTAAATACAAAGAATCAGTATATCTCATCTTTAACTTTGCTTCACCAAATTAAACAAACCAAAAACATCAGTGTCTAATTGTGTTTTTCAAAAATCATTTAATCATGTTCTTGGCATATTGTTTTAGTCCATTTCAATGCTGGCAACTAGAAAAGTCTGAATGATTGAAAACTAATTTTTATCAGCATTTTCTGTAGAAGTACTAATATTTGCTTGTTTTTTTCTAAAAATAATACCTTAAAGAAGYCAAGCAACCAAATGGTCAGGATTTCTTTCTCACATTCATAAAAATTCCTTTTTTTTTGCCTACCTGTGGTATAGGAAGTACATCCTAAGGTTGAATGCCAATGTCTTTCTCCTAGGAGCAGTTTGGTCCTGTAAGTGTTGTGGAATGAAACATGGTTCAAATACCACAACCAGACAGCAAGCTGAACATGTGCATCTTAAATAGTATTTTTTTGGGCGCAAATCATCTCATGCTAAAGAAAACAGTACTTGTTTGATTTCASATCTAACAATAAATCTGACACATGAATAAAGCACAAACAAAAAGGGATCTCAACTTTACAGAGTTTCCAARTGCTTCCAGTGCAAGCATCACTGGAATATTGTGAAATTTGTGTGGTTGTTCTCCTTTTATGTTGTTTGCAGAGCTTTAAGGTTTCTTTATGAAACAAGCATTTGACTCCCAGCAAAATGTGGCTTTTACAGAAGGAAGATGCTTTTGCTGTGCAGTCCGTCAGCTCCACACGTAACCACAGACCCCATGGAGGGGCTGGAAGGTGCATCTTTGCTGCTGTGCTCAGCTATGCCCGGTCTCCATGGGAACATTTCAGCAAACGTGGTACCTGCTGGCGACCCAGCAAAGATTTCCCTATTGCTCTGTAGAAAAGGCAAAATGTAAGCTGCAGTGAATACAGCATCTTTCCTTGACCCTGAATCTGTAACCATTGGCAGGCCAAGACATCACATCTTTCCTTCCTTTTCATTTTTCTCCCTGAAAAAGAAGCAGTAAATGGGAASAAAAGGAATGAGTAGTATTTTAGCAATAAGAAATCTATTTACAGCARGATGAAAAATGTTGAAGTCAAAGGCACAGGTCCTCTTTACAAATGAAGAGAAACCCTCAAATCAAAGCCATTCATGGCTCCGAGAAAGGTGTTTGAAATTTTAGTGATGTGCTTGCTGAAATTAAGATTGTGAGACAAAGAAATAAGAAAAGTGAATATGTCATGATATGAAAGAACAATAACCTCCACTTTCATTTCAGCTACATTGAGATGAGTTGCACAGCCAAGAGAAGGTCTTTTCCCAACATTGAAGTGACAGGGATGTTTAGTGTTGTGGAGCAGAGAGTTCAGCTGGAGACAGCATAGAGCTGCATTAGAGGAATAGTGAAAAAATTCTATACTAGATCAGGAAAAATATAGGGACAAAGAAACCAGCCAAATGAATCTTGTGCTCCAAGTAATAAAAAACARACTTAAAGTATACTTACTTTAGCCTTTGGGGAAACTCCTTTAGGGACTTCCAAGTTTGAATGAGATGAAACCAATTAATAATTGTGATTTTCTATGCATTCATCTCAAAGCCCAGTGTTCATCATATCGGATGGAGCATTAATGCTCATTTTTCCCCATAGCTTCTGTTCATATATGAAAAGCATATGCAATCAAAAAAGGAATTCAAAATTTACACTGATAAGTAAGACAGAATAGCCAAATAGCTCTTCCTTCTTTTCAGTTTCTGAATATCTTTTGAGTCAGGAATGGTGACCAAATAAAAATGTTCCCAGCAGTCTCAACCTTCTGTGTAGGAAGGGTATCATCATCTGTATTCTGACACAAATGCCAGTATGCCTACTTTATGTTTTCACTACACAAAATAAACCTTGTTAAGTGGCAAGGACAAACCATTAGTTTGATTACTACCAAGAGTCTGCGCCCCCTGCATGTAAAAGACATCCAGCAATTAAATTTGTCAAGTATGACAGAACATGTTTTATTTATTTTTAAAAATAATTATCACCCTGATATTGCCAGCTTTGTTTACCACAACATCATGATTATATTTTCTTACAATTAGAATGGAGATTTTATTTCCAGTTCTCTGCTCAAATGATTTGCAGCAAAAGCTCATGYAGATTTCAGGTGATATTAGATTGTTCTCACCCGCAAACTTAAAACTATAGAACTTATATACTTTCTGAAGGACCCATGTTTTTTTGGTGTTCTTTTTGTTTGGTTTTGTTTGTTTGTTTTTTTGTTTTTGTTTTTTTTTTATCTTAGGAGGCCAGAATAATTTGAGACTTCCAGAATTAATTTGTTACAATGGATATTTTTTGTTTTTTTTTTATCTTAGGAGGCCAGAATAATTTGAGACTTCCAGAATTAATTTGTTACAATGGATATAGTGATGGCCAAAGCTGGGTATGCCTGGGCTGCCTCCTGAGCAGGCAGGAGATGGCTCTGAGCTGCACTGGGGGTGATGGAATATCAAAGGCTTCTTATTTGCTAATTAATGCCACAAATGCTGTGATTTGCATCAAATCTGTGTCCACCTGTGTCCTGTGTCATCCCAGACAGCAGGGATTCCTGAGCATCTGCTTGCAGAGGAGCAGGTGAATGGAGCTGGGTACAAAAGCATGGTCAGCTTCTCACAACCACACAGGAAAACGAAACCCTTTGAAATTCGAATTCAAAGCATTTTTTCTTATGCCCCACCTTAGTGATTTGGCCAAAGCAGGAATTGAGTGAGGTGCTCACATTTAATGTGAAAGGATACAATTATTTTATAAAATAACTTCCAGGTGTGTTTAGCTGTATCTCTGTCAGGRAGACATTTCCTTGAAGAATGCCTTTGTTGTGCTTCCTGACCTCATGGTGGATTTGTCACTGCYTTCATGACCTGGAAAATAAATTGCATTAACTCCCCTGACCAAGCAAGATGGTCCCTAGTTCCTACCTTCTATAGACCATGAAAGGCAGAAATTAATTTAAAAAAAAAAAACCTGCTGCATAAAGCAATCTTGCAAACAATGATGTGGCGTAAAATATTTATTTCAAAGAGTATGATAATTGTATTCAGTAAGATTATACTCCTTTTTGTGGTTACAAAACAGTTTCCAATTATTTGTTCTGTTTTAATTTCCTCCCAAATTTGGTATAATTCTCTAAAATGTTATGTCTCTTGTTATCACTATGTGAATAATTTTAAAACCGCATGTTTTGTTGTAATCTAATGTAGATAAAGTGAGAGAAACAAAAGGAGTCTCCTGCTCCCACTTTTGGAAAGAAAACCAAAATATTTGATTTTATTACTGAATTGCAAAATTATCTTCAAAGGGTG
>NW_026623454.1:538344-539196 GCF_030028575.1 Malurus melanocephalus
TAGACTAATGTTCTTTTATTTTTGCAAAATAAAACCCTTTTTGCATTTCCCTTTTAATATTTTCATTTTTTCCCACAGCAGGATAGAAAAAAAAAGACAAAGTTCAGGAAAGACCAAAAAAATTGAAAGCAAAGTGGAATGAGAAATTAAAATTAAGGAAAATGTATGTTCTTTTGAAACTTCTATGAGCTACTGAGATTTGTTTTGCCAATTAAACTACTTTGAAAAAAATTTCAATACTTTCTTTCCAAATAAGTTGATTTTGATAAAAATACCTCTTTATTGAACTGTTTTAAAATTAAAATTCTTTGGCAATTTTTAATTCTGCTGGAATTTACCATAATTTCATATAAGGAGAAAATAGTTTAAGTAGAATTAAAAACTATTGAGTAACTTCTTTTTTCCATATAAAAAGCTTATTCATATCCATTCAGACTATTTTCCCCCCTAAATGCATCAGTTATTGAACCACTAAAGTAGAAATGTGGTTTCTATAGACTACACAATGTTTTCTTTAGAATTTACCTGAAGCCAGTTAACTTTGCTGAAAATATATTTTTAAATTGTTGTTTATTTAACCTTAAAAAATATGCATTTCCTTGAGAGTCACAAAGTCTTTTGGTGAGCAGGAGACATCTTAAATGCTGTTTTTCTCAATAAAACCAAACAAAAAACACTAAGCTACTCAGATATGTGACTTCTGTTTCTTATTTAAGACAAGCAAACAAACAAAAAACAAATGCCCAAAACTTTAAAACAATGAGCAAACTTAAACTTATATAAAAAAGAATCTGTTGTGCTACAATTCAAACAATAAAAAGCACAGCCTTGAACTTCCATCAACAATTTTTT
>NW_026623454.1:539876-580227 GCF_030028575.1 Malurus melanocephalus
AGTTGTTTGCTGGCCCCTTGTTGAAGATGAAGCTATGATTTTGTTGTCCTGTAAATATGTTCAGCCATCTCAAATGATCACTGCTATTATATTTTTTTTTATATTTTTCTTAACTCCTGTTGACAAATACATTTTCATATGTAAGCATTTTTCACATATAAGTTTAACTTGTTGGTTAGACTGTCATCATTAATTTATGACCAAACTCTGAGAAAGGTGTCTTAGAAAAGATGTGCAGAACATTTCTGGCTGATGGAAAGMTAGAATATATATAAATACTGCATAGATACTTTGAACAACGTTGAAGTACCTAAAGCTGGTTTAAAGCCTTTTTCTAAAAGTACATCAAACAGAAAATGTTTAATTTATTGTGCTTCAAAGATGCTGTACCTGAGTTGTGAGACAAATGTTAGTCTAGATTCAAATAACCCTGTAGAGCTCTATGGACTTTCAGAACACCTCAATTTCATATCTTGTATTTCTCTAGGGTTTTAAATATTCACCCTCTGCTATGGAAAAATGTAGCTTTTTAAATTATTCATCCATTGTCTCTGAGCCATTAGAAAATCACAGAAAACCTCAGTATTCAAAAATTGTTTGTTAATAGAGATGGAAGTTGCTATCTGYTAGTAACCTGGGATTTAACTTAACTAAAAATGTTTCACCACTACTACTTTTTTGTTTGTTTGTTTTTTAATTTGCAGACAAATATAACCATATTCCCTGGGTTGCAAAGTTTTTGAATCTATAGTTCTTCTAAWGTACACTGAAAGTTAATTTCCTCTTCAATTTTCTATTTCAGAATTTCTTTTGAAATGAAGCTTTGTACATTTTATCTTTTCATCTACATCCTGAGCTGAAGAAATTTGAGGCAGAATTGAGAGCTACCCTAAAATAAACAAGTGTTCTTCTGAAGACGTTTTGTTCTCTATTTCACTGGGGCTGGAAACAACTATGTGTGAATGAGATACAGTCTAATGAACCTGGATTTTTCAGCAGCCAGAAGTAAAAAGACAGGAAAATTACTAGTGAAGACATTGCTTAGTCCAGAATTGAGACTGAGACATGCACTGCAGATAAGCAAAGACTCTTTTCTCTATTTTTTTGTGGAGTATTTGTTCAGTTGATTAGTTTCAAGAACAGGTTGATAAAATCCCAGAAATATTTTATGGAAATTTTTAAATGACATTWTTCATATCTGTTATCAGTTATTTCTCTTTTTTCCTCTTCTGACCAGTTACTCTGATAAGAATTTGTGGTTGATCTGGTCCTGGATTGTCTAATTTAACCTTTATCAAATGGAGCCACCTTCAGGAAAGCCTGTAGATCTGTGAATATTTGTCATTGCACATGTCCAGAGGAACACCCTGACATCTTCAGGTGTTGGAAATATTCAGGACACAAAACACAAAAACAGTGAGAGACAGTTTCTAATTCATAACCATATTTCATATAACTCTATATTWACCTACATTGCAGTAATTCTAATTTAAAATTCCATGCACTTTGTTATTCCTTATTATGTGGGCTTTGTTTTTTCAAGCATAAATATAATTTCTTGAAGAAAATGGGATGTAATACTGGGTTTACACGATAGGAAATTAAAAAATGTAAATTTTCAAATGAAATGCCAGGGTTGTTTTTGCTGTAATAGCTTTTATGCTTTTACAAGCAGAAATAGGGAAATGGCATTCCATCACTGCATAAGGAATATGCAGAAAATACTGTGTTGATGTAGACACAGTTATGAATTATTTAATAGATTAACTTCTTCATACTGCCTAGCTCTTCCTGTATTTCATAGAACAACCTCAATATTTAGATAAATGTTGCCTAAAAGAATGATTTTTATTAGCTCTTACTTAGTAGTTAGCTGTGAATGGCGTCTTTTGCCACTGAGCACCATCACTAGATATTGTCTAAGAGCTGTTTATCAGGTAAAACTTTCCCTGTTCACAGTTGATTTCCTTGAAACAAATTATTACTGCATGAAAACCTTTCATATTTTTCTTTCCAAGTAAACATAATTAAAACCAAGAAAAATATTGTTTCACCACAAAGGAGGGGAGAGACATTGATAGGATAAAACATGATGTCTCTCCTTAGCTACAGGAATTTTTTCTTTTTTTTCCCTCTAGTTAAAGAAAAGTTAAGGAAAGTAAAAGAAAAAAAAAAAAAAAAAGGACTGTGACTGCCTTGCTGAAGCTCTAAATGCAAACAAGAAAAGCATGTGTATTCCAATACCTTTAATCCTGCATTCGATGTCTGTGTGCTGCAAATTGGCACAAGTTGGCAAAAAATACCAGGAAGAGCTGAAAGAGACAGAAAGAACAAGAATGGGGAAAGTAGGCATCCAACCTTAAATATGGAAAAGAAGCATTTCAGTCATTGCAAATGTGGCAAATAACAGGAATAGGGGGGGACTTACAGCAATTCTCTGCTTACATGACAATAACATAGCTTGATTCCTGGTACCTGCAGGGAAATGGAGGAAGCAACTTCATCATCAGCAATTTCTCAGTATGGTAAAACTGGCAGAAATAAGAATACAGGAATATGGGGAAATATGTTGTGATTTAGCAGAATGCAGATTAGGTAACACAGAGGACGTTTTGCGTGATTTCCCAGAAAACATGGCTAAAAGGAATAGCTGCATAATATTCCCTGCTTTTCTTTGAGTTTCTGTAGGTTTATAGGGGTGCTCAATGGATCCCCATAGAAAAAAACCCAAAAAGTTTCATATCCCTGAGTGCTTACGAACACAATGTAGCTGGGGAAATAGTGTACAAGCAGAAAGAAGGATGAGTCCAGTGAAATACTGAAATAAAATWAATCAGAAATAGACAACAAAATGGGTGGTTACCAAAGCAGGATGAGATGTGCCTCACACACATTCTCTGCAGAGCTGTAGTGAGTGAAGGCTCCTACAAGGACCTTTAGCACTCATTCCCAATGGACGTGGTCAAACTCAAAGGAAAACTCATTAATGTCAACATTCTCTGCCTTCCATTTCAATTTCAAATAATTGAGAAGGGAGAAAAGAAGCCATCAAAATCTTTAATTGATCAAATAACAGCAGGAAGRTCTAAAAGCAACAGTTCCTTCTAAAGACAAGAGGATATGAGGAAACAATAAAACTGAACAAGTGTGAACAGTGTCATCAGCAGCAGAATCAGAGAATTATAAACAAAATATTTACTGAGCACTTTGCTATTAGACTGAAATGCTCATASAGCAACAATTTAAGATGTTATATCTGAAACAACTGCAATTATAAATTCAGCTTTAATAACTAAGTAGTTTTTACTACAACTGTAGTAATAACTGTACAAGCACCAGTCAGAAATTTTTTGTCATCTGTTTTTCATGAAATATGAAAAATATTCCAAAAGATCATGGAACAAGAAGCTTATGCTTCTTTATTCTTTAAGAATCACAGAACTACAGAATTGTTTAGTTTGGAAGKTATCTTAAAGATCATTTAGTTGCAACCYTCCTGCCTTRGRGGCCTGTATTGCATGTTTCATAGAYCTCTTGAAATGGTTATGAGCAATATTACTGGTTTTAATGACTCATTTGCATACTTGTTTCCCTAACCTGAGAAAACAAGCGAATGTTCTCCATCAGTTCCATCAAATACTAAAAACCATTCAGCAGAGGTCATGATGATAAAGTAAGCATGGATGCAATCAAATCCAGAGTAGGAAAAAAATCATGCAAAAAAGTGTCTCAGATATCAGTCTGAAATGGACAGTTTAATTTTGGATTATAATGTTTGTTAGCTTTCTTCCTGAGATACATTATCGAATTTATTCTGCTGCAGAAAATATTTTGTCCTCTTGTTTGGACTTGAACTGTATTGGTACCTTAGTTAACTCCTTGTTAACAAAATACTTTTCTTCCCTAATCAAGATTTATCTTCCATCAACAACTGAAAAATGAAAATTCTGAATTTAAAAACTGATGGTCTGATCATTGTTAGGGAAGAAAAAATCTAATTTTAGGGTTTTTTTTCCAGTTCAGCACAACAATATTTTGTGAATCCAGCCCAGGTGTGCTGTTTGATATACCTGTCAGTATTTCAGCTGGAAGGGAAMTGGAATTTTGAAATGACTGAGAATGGGATGCAATTAATTTTGCAGCTCAGCAGCTTATAAATTCCTGCGAAAACAGACCCATACAATTTTCTATGCATCATTTACARTTAAATAGGAAATATAAAAGTTATGGAAAATTGGCCAACTGAAAATTGTATAAACAATCCTAAATGTGAGGCCTGCTGCTTTCAAAACAGGAGTAACTTCATCCTTTGACTGGGTAGCCTGCAATTATTACTGAGCTAGTAAGGGGAAGCACAGTAGGCTGAAGAAAATCCTCCTTTATGGATGATGGAAATTTCTTTTACAGCTGAGAACACACAGCACCAACCTTCTACTTCCAGATCTTTCTCCCCTTGTTGCTTTTGTTGAGAGAAAAAAGAAAGAGAAGAGTATACCAAATACTGATTTATAAGGTGCCTAATTTGGACAGAGTAAATCTRTTTCATGCTCATGTCTGAAATTTTGACCAAAATTCTGAGGGTTAATTAAATTATAAATCTAAATAACTGATTTGTTTCTTAAACAAGTTTAATTCTTAGGAAGGTGTCACAGAATTCCAGAGGTTTGTTTTTTTAGTGACAAAAGCTTAGAAATAATGGGACATGCAGTTCTCACAGAATTGTTACTTCAAACGAGGTCTCTGCCTTGTTTTCTTCAAGATACTGGTCATATTCCTTAGTTTTTTTATCTCAGTCCTTTATAAAATTTGACATTCTTTCCAGGTCTCCTACATTTGCTGTTCCCCACCCTTAGGCACACCATGTCCTTCATCTCACTCTCTGCATGTATATTTTTCTACACCAATCAATCAAAGAATCAAGTAAAAACATCTTTCGTGAACTCCCAAAATACCAGTACAAAAGACTACCAAAAAATCTCAYTGACAAAACTAATAGATGTAATTTCCCTATCTAAGAAACTATTTAACTGGCCTAACCTTTATTAGAGGTAAATTATCCTGACAGTTAAAGGCAACCTGAAAAAAAAAAAAGTAATTAAAAAAATCAAACAGAGTATGTAAGAAAGTAATAGGTGAACACCATCTCAGCTGAAGTTATCAGGGCTTCCAAACACATTTTTCTTTTTTTGAGATGAAGCTGTACAAGAAAACACACTATTCAGCAGATAAAAAAAAAAAAAAAGATTAAAACAGTCCCAAAACTTTAACACTTTATAGTTTTATATGTTGCACTCCAGCAAGGAGGGGGCCCCTTTTAAATAGTTTTGCTAATATTTATCAACCACAACCCTGAATACAAAAGCAATTATATTTTTTATGATGAACTTCATATAGTCCTGGGGTGTGGGAGGAAGCTGGTGGAGATCCTGAATAAGATATTATATAAGATAAGATGAATATTTTTTATACTTCATTCAAAACTGTACATGAAATAAAATTAAGAGCTATGTACAACACTAAACATTTTTTAAATTATTTTTCTGCTTACAAAAGGGAGGTTATCCATATGCTTTCCATTTTAGCTAGCCTATGGTTATCCATAGGCTTTCCATTTTTTACTTTTATGATTGGAATAAATATGGATTTCACTGCACTAATTAGGTTTCATTAAACTAGCTTTATTTCCTTTGCTGCTTCAGTTTGAGCTTTTTTTGAGTGAAAAGTTGATAAAAGGAAGCTAAGTAAACTTGCAATTTAAAGTATGATAGTGCTCAGTGACAARAGATTGGACAGGAAATCTCCAAAGGGAAAACTCATTAACAATATATAAGCTTTGAAGAAGTGGGAGTTTTTCTGAAAAATGGGTACCAGTTAAACCTRCAGTTAACTTCTGAGTTAGGAGCAGATGAATAAAATTATGTCTAATCAATGAATGGCTGTTTGAAATAAATGACTACATTAAACTAGCACTGTTAAGTGTCCTTTCTAATCCAYGCAGTAAAAATACAAATTTTCTCTTAGAAAGTGGGCCCAGTCTTTTTATTCTGTCAAACGCCCTCTTCCATTTGATAAAGCATTTCTCTGAATAGTTATTAACAAGCAAAACGAATGAGCAAATCAAATCACACACATAGCAAAGTAGGTTTGCTACCTCATTACAAGGGCTGGAGTGAGGTCCTTCACAGCAGCCCTGAATCAGATAAATTGCATGCTTCAAAAACAATTCACTGAAGTTACCTGCTCAGATGTAGATGGAGTCCATCAAAAGTAGATTTTGTCATTTGTGTTAGCTCCTTTTCCTTTCCTTAGAGAAGGCTAGAAGATCTAATAAAATTGATTTCTTTCTACCTAAYGAAGACTATCGTTCTGTTAATTTTGAAAAGAACAATTAGAAATAAGATGACCATATTTTCCTAAAATTATTACTAGTGAATAATTTTATCCCCATGAAAAAAAGCCTGTTTCAAAGGATGGCATTGTTCTCAATAGAGGAACARAAAATTAATTTCAGTTTTCTAAATGGTTAACTGGAGAAACAGCTTTTCTGGATAATGTGTATAAAAGCAGATTAAACTCTGCACAACCAAGTCATATATGATCATGTGCAAAAGTGCAGGCCAATATGCAGAGGATGGAAAAGAAAGGACAACACAACTCAAGAAAAGTGATTTGCAGATATTTGTCCATAAAAATGTGAAAGGGCTCCCATTGTCAGAGTGATATCTCCCAGGCAACTGCACTGCAGACAGGAATGGAAACAAATATAAGATACAGCTGCTATATCTGTGACATATGCATAATATTCCACTTCTTTATTCATTTGCTTGGCTAGAATATGTATTCCTGCTTGAAATATGGCATACTGATATTGCTCAATATTTAGTATCTGCACATAGAAAGCAAATAGAGCTCAACCAGCTGTGTACAATTTGCATCTTTTTCATTATAATTCCCTTAGAAAACTGCCATCCAGTCCAAAATGCAAATGGGAGAAAACAGTATAGTTCATATATATATATGGAACAATGAATATAATGTTCATATATAAATATTTACTTGTGTAAGTCTATATCTACACTATAGATATATCTGAGACACAGATTTATATGCACATATATATTTTCACTTGGCTGTATGCTCATTTATGTCAACCATGTCTGTGCATATGTACACACACCCACCCCTATGTATACATTTACCACATAAACACAAAAGATTGTAGTTGGAATGACAGTCACCCTTTACAATCCACTTTCTTGAGCAGGAGAACAGCCAGTTGATCAGGATCATGTCCAGCTGCCTTTTGAATACCTCCACGGACGGAGATTCCACCACCTTCCTGAGCAGTCTGTGCCACAGTTCAGCCACCCCCACAATGAAAAAGTCATTCCTGATGTTTGAAACCTCCTGTTTCAGTTTTTGCCCTTTGCCTCTGGTCCTGCCTCTGGGTACCACTGAAAAGAGCCTGTCTCTGCCTTCCCTGCACCCTCCTTTCAGGTACCTAGACACATTCATGAGGTCCCTCCAGATCACTCTCTTCTTCAGGCTGAACAGCYCAGTTCTTTCCTGTTCTTGATAGAAATTATTAAAAGAGGATTTTTAAAAAGTCCCACTTTTATGGAATAAGGTGCAGTATTTTTCTTCTCATGAGATATAGGATTGCTTAGTATGCCCCAATTTTTTCCAAAGCACCAGTTCTTGTATAGAGATACATACACTGTTTTTCTTTCACCAGATTTTTTCTCACTGACAGTATGAAGTTAAATAACACCTTTAATATTCTGTTTCCATCAAACAGGATAAAACACCCTTTAGGGAATGGAAATCTAATGGGAACAGTATGAATCTATCAATTTTTCAACCTTGCTGGATCTTGGAACTCAGCCCAGATTTATAGTCATTAATTCTCTGAATCCAAAATGTCTAAGCTTCACTTTAAATAAAATTAAGGATTCAGATTCTCAATGGCACTCAGAAGCTTTCATCCAGTCTAAATGAAACTTAAATGGAAATTAACAACTTTGTAAACCTGTTTGTAGGTATATAACATGGATATCAAGAAGGTGAAATCGCTGCCTTCCTGACTAAATGTGCCTGCACCAAAAATGTTGTATTCATATTAGGAGATTTCACAGACTGAAGTTCTATTACCCCTTGTATTTTGAGACATATCAGCACCCCAGTTTACTCAAGGTTTAAAAACCTGACTGTTTTTCTATCATCATTCCCCACTTAGATCATCTTTGTGTATGCCCTTAGTGCAATGCCCCTGAGTCTCGTGAATGAAACATGAATAAAGTAGCAAAATATTTAGGTTTTAGACTCTCAGCAGCAGGAGGGTTTTGAAAAATCTTCAGTTCCCTGAGAAAGTTCACCAGGATTGTGGACAGAGACTGGTTAGTGAGAAAATAAAAGTTTGAATCAAAAGTGTATCAAAAGGGATTGCTTTTGAGTTTTTATATAATGTTTGAGTAGAKGAGCCTGGATTTTTACCTTCTTTTGTACATTTGGACTTTCTTCCACTGTCCCTGGGTGCCAGGATACTGCCAAAATTCACCTTTTATGGGACCTCTGCAGCCCTTTGGGACACCCCTGCAGAAAGAAATGAGACATCTGGGGTCAGGGAGAAACTAAACAAGGGTTACCAAGCTCTAGAGCAAAGGGTGGCAGTGCATCTCATCTTGGAACTCTGGGTAAAAATCTCTCTCTGAAAAAGAGAACCTAAGACTTTCTCATCAGCAATCCCTCAGTATCTGTAACTGGATGTGACACCAGGCCTTTTCCCTTTTCTTAAGGAGCATAATCTCACAGTTYGTGGTAATTCACAGCCTCTGAGGATCTGACAGGAAAGGCTGATAGTTGATGCTATGGCAAACTCTACGGGTGATTTATAGATTCACAAATCCCAGGCTGAAATGAWTTTTTTCTGCTTTCTTCATGGGTATTTTAATTAGAGGATTTTTATGTTAAACTAGGATGTGATACTATAAGTATATAGACAACTAAGCTCTACCATGGTTTGAAACTGATTTATTTCCTTGATGTGTTTTACTGCATCTCAGGTAAACACACAAATCTATGCAAGTAGTGGATTTCTAGATAGAACCTTCCCATCCTTTCTTATTTCATACCTATCCACTTAGWATATAGATCCTATATATCATCTTCAGTAAATATATAGTTTTCCCCGCGGACTACAGAAGAATTGAAAACCTGACACAAACATTTTAATATCAGTTCTAAAGCCACATGTTTCATTTTCAGCTGTGGTAATGCTCAGTGGGTGAAAAGCTGAACTGAAAAGCTTTTAYTTAATGTGGAAACTCCCCCATATGTGACAGGAGATGATGAACTTAGCTCAGCTCCTGGAAAATGCATTTTCTCAAAAGTAACAACATTTGCTTTCCTTTTCTTCATTATTCAGTGAGAAAGGCCTATTCATTTTGCAAGTCCCAAAGAAAGATCACGGGTGAATTTGAATTACCAGATGTTTTTCATTCAAAAATCCCCAGAAACTAACATTTTCAGACTGGAACCTTTTACAGACAGAAAGMTTCCTCATTAACTCCTTTGGTAGTTCAGGGGTTTTTTTAAATTCATCTGACTACAAGATGAATGCACTTTCTTTTTTTCTTTTGACCTTTATCCTTTTAATAAATAGAGATCTGTCAGTGTTCTTATAGCCAAACACAGCWCCCACGGTGCAGTGGTGTGTCAGTTAATTAGCTTTCATGTTTTAAAGTCAGGTGAACCTGAACATCTGCTTTGTTTCTATTTGCAATTCTACAAAGCATTCAGGAGTGACCARCTGTGTCTCCTGCCAGGTTTTTCCTTCAAGTGGCCCCATGGAGTTTGTTCTGGGTGGTTGCAGGATGAAGGAAGGACACGGAACCAGGTTGGTTACAGTAGAGCCTGAAACAATGTCCATGGCCATACAAATAAAACTGACAGCTAAATGAGTTCACAAATCTGTGTCCCCCTCACAGCTGAAAACTCTCTAATATGAAGATTTCCAGCAGGATGGATGTGCTGATTTTTATCTGTTTTATGGTACAACTCAAGTGAGATTCATGGCAGCAACTGAAGCTGAAGTAAACTGCGTAGTCAGAGAGAAAGTATCAGTGTAAAATTCTACTGGGCTGCACAAATGTGGAAGACAAATGAATCCCCGTATCACATGGGGCCTGCGTTCCCTAATGATCATGTGTACAACATGTATTTCACAGGACAGTGACATGGCAGARCTCTGACTGTTGTCATTACTGTCTTTGTGCAGATATGGACAAGAACAAAGCCTCTTAAATAATTGTCACCTTTTCAAGATGCACAGTAAGAGGGAACTTCAAATGCTCAGGGGGACATCCCAGCCTAGTTCAGKGCTCCCGAGTATGCACCTAGTTGTGCCAGGTCTTGGAGACAGAAACTGGAAATGAATGAAAAGACCTCCAACACAGTCTTTTTAATCAGTTCTTAAATAAGGTGTAGGAGTTTCAGTGTCTGATACACTCTTAGTGAGTCATRGGATTAAATCTACTCACAGCCAGTAACCGAAGACACAGCAGTGAAAAGGCAGCAGGCTGACAGATGTACAGTGCTGTGGTTCTCAGGATCTGCTGTGTCACTGCTGGCATCCTGGACAGCAGGGTTCCTGCTGCTGGGGACAATATCGACCTGTGGTTATGTCTGAACTTCTTCCATAAAGAGAATTCAGTCTCCAWCCCTTCAGTTCTGTAATGGCATCAATCCCTGGCCATTTCTTCAGCATTGACTGCCCCCCTTTATTCAGACAGCCCAGACCAGTCTAAGTTCCTGCTCTTTAGARCACCAAAATTCTTGGTCTGCAGTGCTGAGAAGCTTAAACTGCTGCTGAGCATTTTTCTCACCCCACTGAGTCTGATAATACTTTTATTCACTGCACAACATTTCTCGCTTTATTTTTTTCTTTTGCTCTAAAAGTATAGGAGCTTTGACAGCTACATAATATCCCTAAGTGTTTAAAAGTGCTCATTATATTCCTGCTTTGGGAATTGTAAAGTTTTATTCTTACTAGTCATTTACTGCCTTTAAACATTCAATATCTTTTGATGAAAAGGGATTCTTTGAGGTAATGGGAAGAAAAATATTCTCTCCAGCTTACTTTGCAACTTCCTTCAATTCTTGAAGATATCTTTACAACTTTTCACTTCAGGTGTTTGAAATCATTCCTTTCTGCTGTCAGAAATGAAAAACAAGGAACTAAGCTTCACTAATGAGTTCAAGAGTTTCACAACAGGACCTTTATTTKTAAATCAAGCTTAGGAGACTTGGAAGAACCTGCTCTTTACAAGTSCAATGCTTCTTCCTCCAGTCATTGTTCTTGCCTTTTACTGGACTCTCCAGTTTCTCAACATATTTTTTTTTTTTTCACTCAGAGAGGAGAGGACCAGTCTGGACTCTTCCAGGTGCAATCATTTGTGTATAAAATAAAGGGGGAAAATAATGTCCTCCAGCCCTCTGTCTGCCTATGCAATTGGTAATTCAGCTCACCACATATTTAGACTTTGCTGCTGCCAGGGTACAGAGCTGACCCTTCTACCCACATGCTCCTCTGCAGATTTGTCACTGAAAAGAGAGAAGCAGTCAGCTCACAGCCTGCATCACAGCACAGGATGGGCCCAGGTGCAGGACTTTAACTCTGGTGCTGTTGAACTTTATCTTGTTCTTGCTGGCCGCTCCTCCAGCTTCCTAAGGTTCCTGTGGTTAAGTCAATGTGACTATAAAACAATTTCATAAAATATTTGGAAAGTCATTGTGACCTTTTTGATATTTTAAATACATGAAAATATAAAATAGTTGATGTTTAAGCAGACAGAAAGAGAAGACAAATKATATTGCATGGCATGTAAATATGTACAAGCTGCATAAATGCATATATTAGAGGTCTTGTAATAGCAATAGGAATTTTTGACAAATGGTTCTTTAATATTTTTAGCAGATAGAGTTGGAAATATTTACATTTAACACCTGCTAGGGATTTTATTTTGCTGTCTTAAAGAAATCAAAAGTGTGAACCAGAAAAAAAGCAGGCAGTAAAGCTTTGCTTGGCAGGAGCAATAAAAATAATTATCTYTGCCACTGATTCAGTGAAAATAATTTTGCAGGTTGGATTCATGAATATTGCTCCTTGTAAATAAAATGAAGTGGTACCAATGAACTTTAATATAATTTAGAAAATGCTTTTGTTTCATTATTATTTTTTCTGTTCATACTGATTAATTATCAAAATTTTGCTAATGGAGCTTACTTGGGTTGTCCAAACAAAATCCCCAATTTTTCAGCAAGGCACTTAAAAAAGGAAGGAAAATAACCAGGAAATTGGTTAATTAAAACTATTAACAACTCAGCACTATTCAGATAAACAAAAGGATTTCCACACATGAAAATAACGTTAACACAGCGTCTTAACACAACTCTTAACTGTAATGCACACCTTGTTGCCTCATTCCTCAGGCAAGCTCTCCCCCACAGGCAGCAGGTCTGTCTCCTTCCCCRAGCCAAGCAGGGCAGGAAGTGAAGTTACACCCCACCACACACACACACCCTCCCCAAGCCCAAAACTCCCACATGAACTTCCCTCTCTCCAAAGAGAGGGATAGAAAAACAAAACAAAAAAACAAACAAAAAAAAGAAAAAAAAACAAAAAAAAAAACAAAAAAAAAACCAAATACTGCCAGGCAGCAGAAGTGCTCAGGGAGATCCTACAGGTGGGATGTAGGTCCTATTGTCTTTACCAATCACCCTGCCATCAAAAGAATGACCTGGCAATCAGTGTATCCCAGCAACAAAATGGRAAAGAAAAATTCCCCAAGAAAAGAAACAAAAGGAGAAACCTTAACCCACAACAAGGAGCCAAACCTCYTGGCTGTATTTAAGATAGGAAAACTTGGGTATTAGGGCAGCCTGCTGGAATTTTCATGTTCTCACAAGCTCAGGGCCAGACTGTGCGTGTTTGGATCAGATTATTGCAGCTATGAGAGCTAGAAAAGTCTCCCAGAGCCTCTGGTAAAAAGCAGGTAGGGATGTGCACTGCCTGGCAATATTTCCACTCCTACAGTAGTGTCACCAAGACTGGGCTCCTCCAAGAGCACCGGTGCCCTCTCCACAGCCACTCTTTCAGATGTGATTCACTCTTATGCAGAGCAGCTCAGCAGTGACTCAACCAATGGGGCAGGGGAGTCTTAGTGAGTAAATATCAAAGTAAGAGACAGAATTTTCACATTAGGTTTTCTCATACTGATTAAACATATGGATAACTACCAGCATGTGATTGATTCAGAGGGTTTCAGTGCAGATACCAAAATGWAAATTTTGCACTTACTTCCTTGGARYT
Source organism: Malurus melanocephalus (assembly GCF_030028575.1). Classification (NCBI taxonomy): domain Eukaryota; kingdom Metazoa; phylum Chordata; class Aves; order Passeriformes; family Maluridae; genus Malurus; species Malurus melanocephalus. The sequence continues at coordinate 553,246 of NW_026623454.1, forward strand.
TTTCTTCTTTGTTTAAACTTTCTGGTTCTCCTGTTGTTTTTGAGTAGTTGATAGAACTGAATTACAGTGAATTACAGCAAGTGTCTAAGAACCAATTGTTGATCTGTCACTGTGATGAGTAGCTGTTATCACTATCAAATGTGTCATACACCTGAATTTTAAAGCCAAATACTTCATCCAGTTTTTCAGTCAAAGCAATATTTGCTAATCTACTCACTGATATTAAACTATYCTTCATTTTCATTCAAGGTCTCATTTTTTTCTTGCATTATAGAATGGACTCAATTTTTCTTTCTTCCAGAGGAATACTGTATCTGCTTTCTCCCTCTTTCCAGATATTACATTTCTGATAAAAAGATTTATAAGGCAGAAACAAAACTAACCAACAAAACATTCCTGAGCATTTGACTAGTAAAAAGAAATTGGGTCCTTATGCATGCTCCTATTAAAGAAGTGCTTAGAATTCCTCAAACATTGTGTATTCTGTTTCATCTTTCAGAAGGATATTATGACAAGAAATCTTCACTATTGACAACATTCATTAATTTTCTTAACACCTTGCCTGAATTCCCACCCTGGGCAAAGAGAAAACAACCAGTGGGTGTCGACGAGGAAGGAAGGGGGTGTTTTGGACGCACTGAAATTCAGTGCACTGTCCCTTGGAGCCTCAGAATTGTTCGCAAATGAGTATGGACAAAATGTCTGATCTTAGACAGATATTTTTAGTGATGGTCACTTTATATACTGCTTTATATATCCTTTGGTTGCATCTGTAATGGACCTCTACTCTGTAGAACAGCATTCCTTCTTTTCTGATSACAATGCAAAAAGGAGCCTCTGTCACGGTATTTTTATGTTATACATTCATGTAGCTTTCTTTTCTTTTTCATTCACAGCACTGAAGTGAACAGAATGGAAACAAGTCTTTATTTCTATATCTCCCATCTTGACAAGTAGTCTTCATTTTCTTTATGTTTTTCACTCAGAATGAGCCTATATKTTAGTTACATTTATTTYCTTGTGTTTTTGTCATGGAGGAAAACATCTTTATTAGAACGGAAATGTGTCTTGGTCCCAGTTCTGATGCTTAAATCAATAGTCTTTTGGAAGGAATGTTAAATTTGAAGAGTTGTCCTTAATGAAGGTAAGGAAAAATATGCTGTATAATCGTTCAAGTTGTGCGATAGTATAAGCCTCACCAGACCAAGTTTAGGGTTTTTTTTGTAGCAATAAGAAGATACAGAGGAGAAAAAAAGTTTAGTTGGAGAGGCAAWTATCCAGGGACCCTCCAACCCATAGTCTAATTATGAGCAGAAAATATGAACTGCATAAAAAAAACCCAAAAACAAAAACAAGAGATTATATTCCTCATTATAGCATTTGAAAATGTCACTGCAGGAAAAGAGACAAGAGAGAAAATGTTTACCCTCGAGGTCCTGAATTTCAAAAATCTTTACCAAAAATATAAAAAAAAATAAAAATTAAAAAAAAAAWTAAGGCAAGATACAGATGTACAAACACACAAGAGTATAGTTTTCTCTGAAGGCTCTTGATGCATTTCTTGCCTCGTGATTGATATTTGAGCTCTTGCTTCTGAGGTTGTTGTCCTTGGACTCTGGAGATTCTGCACCATAGGCATCACAGCCTCTTATACAGTAAATAAATATTTCAAAAATACCCTTCTTGAGAAATTKTAAATACATCTTAATTTTATATTTTTTGTTAGTTTGTCAGACAAGTAATATTAATCATCTTGTTCCTATTTGTCTGCATTGACTGCAAAAAGAGCCCAGATGATTTAAGGTAGAGAACTCTTCTTAAAGATCCAACCTGTACAGTTTTRTCTTTATCCAAGCAGCAAGATATCCAGTTCCTAACTTGAATCCCACTTTCATCTACAAAATAGGTAGAGCAGTGCGTTTTTTTTTTTTTTAAATACACGAAATTCCTATGGCAAAAAATACTACAAAAGTGCAAAGCTGTTATCATCCCTGACTACATGTCTGCAGCTCTTCATAACGTATTTCCCGTTATTATTTCTAATGTCRTTGTTCTTTTAGTGTCAGATGACATCTTTGATGTTCATATGATGTACAGCCAATGTTGTTTTATGTATTATGCATRTCTCTCTGCTACCCTTTTAAAACAACTGGTGTTCTTTGATCAGTGCTCTTTTGTCAATAGTTAAACTTTTAACTTCCACAAACCAATTAGTTTCACAATAGTTTTAAATTCTTTTTTCATGCCTATCTCTGTTGACATGTTAAGATGCTTTATATTATCATCAAAGTATATTTTGAAACGTCTGTCATGACTTCAGGCTAGAAAGGACAGGCATTACAGTGAGCAGAAACAATCTTTCACTGCATTTTCAACTACATTTTTCAYCTTGTTTTAAAACTGAATTTATGCCAGATAAGAAAAAGGACTGAATATCTTGAAATGCTTTTGGTGCACAAAGAATCCTCTGTAAAGACAGAGTACGCACTTCTATATTTTGCCCTGGCATTCATTTTTCATAAAATTAATTAGGCTTTGTGTAATGTTTAAAGTATTCTCACAGTAACTGACATTTGAAAGTTAAAAAAGTGATGGTTTCATCCAAACATATCAGTAATTTCCAATATTTTTAATGYATGGGACCATAGCTATTTTCAGACAAGTGACAAGTATTTATAGAGGCTCCATGTAACAAGATTCCATATAGAATTTATTTTATTTTCCTTTTGATGTTAGTTCTGAACCCCATAAATTATTTCACAAAGTGTCAGGGATACAGAAAACTAAAACTATAAATGCAGTTCATCATCACTGCTCAGTAGTTGATAGAATTGATTTAGACAGCTTTTTAAGAGTTAAGTAAGGATGTTCTTTATGTACTTACTTTATTGTTGATGAAGATGCTACACTGCTGCTGTTTAATATACTGTTTAACGTGTTTTAGCACAGCTTGCTAGAATTTGCTGTAGTATAGAATTTCTATTCTTCAGAATGAGCGGACTTTAGTTTTTGATGACCTGTGTCTCCACAGGTCCTGTTGCCTCCTTGGGAAAAAAAGGTCCAAATAAATTAAAAAAACAAAGAACAAAAAACATCACAAAACCAAACAAAGCTCCCACAAACAAACAAATCACAAAAAACCCTACAAACAAACAAACAAACAAACAAAAAACAAAAAAAACCGAAACAAACAAACAAATAAAAAAAAGAAGCCATAAAAAATTCCAGTTCTGCAAATTTAATTTAATTTACTTTTGGCTTGAATTTACCTGCCAGGCCACCAGTCTTTAGAAACTAGAAAGAACTGTGAACTGTTTGAACAAGTCAAACCAGATTAAAATAATAARAATAGTTACCATTTATTGAAGGCCCCCCAGGTGCACTTATGGTGGAATGCACACATGATATAGGGCTTCAGAACTTTTATAAATTGAACAAATTAGCATAATTGGCAAAAATCCCTAATTAGAAGTACTGTTAATGAAGTAATTCCCCTCTTGGTTTACTCCCCTACTGAAGTCTCCCCCCTCACTTCTAGACCCACATAATTTATGTCTAAATACATAGGAAAGTGACATGGCCTTGGTTCACTGAAAAAGGAAGATTAGAAGAAGATTCCAGAAATGTGTTTGTGTAACAAAGTACTGAAGTTAGCTAAGAAGCTCTTAACTATACAATAGAGCTACAAATATATATGGAAAATACAGAAAAAGCAAAAACCTCTTGGCATAATTCCCCCCTTTAGAGACTAGACAAGGTAAAAGAAGCATGGAGACATGGATGTTTGGAGTGTCAGGAGAGTCCTGAGGGAGTTCATTCCCAGAGGTCTGGAAGCTGGTCAGTGGGGTAGCACCTGTGGGAGATGCCCAAGGAAAAGAAACACAAGGCAAATCAAAATTAGGCAAAGCATTAACCCGCTTTCAAGCAAGTTTCCAGAATATACCGTGTCCTAAATTCACATTATTATGCTATGGTGGGAAATAATGAGTGAATACTGAGTTTTGATGTTTGAAAGCTGAAGAACGTTATAATTTCTGAAGCAGGAGGGAGAGGTTCCATCCTTTTTCCATTATGAAAACTGTGAAGCCTTTYACCAGCCATGGAGACATGCAAATGCTCACATAGTACTATATAATTTATAAGTTGCTACTAAATTTTACATCCAAACTTAACCTTGAAGACACAATACTCACATTTCACTTGTGGAAGGAACAAGATAAAGTGGAATTCTGGTTATGCTTCCATTGCAACATTTATCKCCCTTTCAATTGAAATAGTTACAGATGTGGCATGAGTGGTCAGGGGAATGCTGAGATGTTTTGGTGATATTTGAGCATCTGTTGAGTTTAAAAATTACTTAATATTATTAATTGTTTAAAGTGATTAATATTAATTGCCTATTAAGCAATTAAACAATTAAAATTAAGTGCCTATTAAGCACTGTAATTTCTTATAGATTACACCCCAAAAATGGAAAAAGAGAAAACATTTCAGCAAGCATCCAGATATTACCACCCTGCTTCTTCTACAAGCATAGGATCATCCTAATTTAGGATGCAGATTGAGCTTTCCCATGACAGAGTGCAACGCTGAGTAGATTAATCCAGGTTTTTGTTTCCACTGTGAATCTCATACGTACATGTCACATAGTTACCTGTGCTTCAGGTACAGCCCACGGAAAGAGAGACTGTCTCACAAGGGCTGCTCAAAAACATCAGAGGTGGTGTGAGGAACTGACAAATGAAGGAGAGTAAATTCACAGTGGAGAAGATGGCGATGGTGCCACCATCCCACAAATAYGAGAGACCTTTCCACAGTAGGATGCTCCATCCATCAGGGTGCAGAAAGGACAGGGGGGCTGGGGAAAGGGGCCTTTGCCCMGATTCTCATGGCTTGGAGTCAATGGAAAGCTAAGCCAAACAAAGGAAAAGCTGGAGAGCAAAACCAAACCAAAGACTCTACCTTTGGTGCTGCACTGCAGTTCCTTCAGACGGAAAGGATTCCTCCTCCCTCCAGATTTTCAAATAATGTTAAAAATTAAACTTAGTGCAAAAAAGACCTGCAATGCAGAATTATGCTAATAGCATAGAGACGCAGGGACCTCCTCCCACTTTTGGTATGCAATAGCCATTTTTCAGTACTTTCAAACCACACCGTGCTGAATTCTGAGAAACTGAAGACTGGCACAATTTACCAGCACTGTGCCTTAATTTTGATTTATGTTTCTTTCACTCTGGAAATAAAGGGAATTTAAAAGTGATAAATGGTTGCAATATATCAAGGTCTGATTTTATTTTCTGGAATTCTCCTTGTTCTGTAGAATATTGTGAGAAAAACTGCAATTATACAGGCTTTAAACCTTGCCTGCAGTGAACAGCCTTTTTGAATATTAATGAGAACACACACACAAAATAAAATTTCAGGCAGAAGTTACAATTGAGCTAAAGTGAAAGAACAATTCTTTTGCTATCAACAATGAACAAGCTGATGATCTTCCATACCTTTTGATAAATAAATCAGATAAACAAATATAATAAATGACTGATTTTAGAAATATTACTTAGGAATAAGTAGAAAAGACAGGTAAATAAGATTATGTTATAAAAAGTGATATATTATTCCTAGCAGAAAAATGAACCATGAGAAAGAGTTTACTGAAAAATAAACAGGTTCATACAGTAAGCATGGTGACATGGAATCAGGACAGCAATGGCACATTGCACATTGCAGCAAACTTGCTTGTGGGGGTGTTACATCTTAGGGCAACTCATTTAGTCTCTTTGCTTTTCCTACCCATACAGRTACAGCCTGGGATTCCAAGTAGTATTTGGTGAAACTGCAAAAAATATCAATTTCATGGAGCAGCTGCTGAGAGCCCTGGGGTTACACACCCCSTCAGAAGTGCTGAAATCACTTTTTGGTGAAATTTTATAAATTTTCATTTTAGTYTGATTTGGACTGGACAGGTAGTCCTGCTTTCTTGACAGTTATAATCTGTGAGGGCATTCTGGAATACACCCATATTTTCTTTACTTTTTACCAGTGGAGCTAAAAAACGGTTTTGAATCATATGAAAGATAATGCAGGTTAAACAGAATATCCCCATGCCATTAGTGAATGATATCCTGTAAAGATTTGATTTATCACAGAGATACTGTCTCTGATCCGTTYATTTTATTTATACAATTTTGTACCATTTTGCAATCCTTGGCTACTGCGGATAAACACAAATGTCGTTTGGGCATCTGCATTTTAATGTTGACATGATTCCATGTGACTACTGTGAGTGAAGTTGAGGGAAAATGACATTAAACAAAAGAGAAAATCCTCTAGCAACATCTGGGATAAAGTGAAGATTGCATAACTTAAAGCTGCCCATGGTCACATTGAACTTTCATTCTGTCTGCTTAACACACCTGATCACCCCATAGTGAAGTTTGTGAATGCTGCTCTGTAGAGTTTTTWTAGAAATAGTTACATATTTGTCAGCACACTTTAGGAAGCCAAAGATCTAAATCCAATAGAGACCCCCCCCACACACACTCACACCATGATTATCAWCTCCCACAACTCATTCTAATACAGACAATCAGATATTTTTTATTACTTCATGTTGCTTTAATAATGCAGTTTCATATCCCAGAAGATGTCAACAGCTGCASTGAAACTTGGCTTTCCAGAGCACACTCATTATGTTTTGCAATGTTGAGAGATACTTTACTGGCTTTGGACCAGTAAGTTGTGCTTTTTTAGGGAAAATTCCMTTTTTCTGTTTGTTTTCATTTTTATAAGTACGCAGTTTCTAAAAATAGTCCTCTACCACAAAATTAAAAGAAAGGGAAAAGTATCATGGAGAGAAAGAAATGTTTCATATGGTGAAAGCATATTGCATTTTGAATCAAGACTTGACTTTGAAAAAAAAACCTGAAAATACATCTGGGAGAACAATTTTTCAGTGTAAATCCAAGCACTTTATTGGTGTCATTAAAATATTCCTTCCATGGCACTTGGTTGATGAACTAATTTAATTCTTTCTAGGGAGCAGCAAACAACAGAGCAGAAAGGAAGGAYRGAGATGGACAAAATTCAGYGAAGCACATTGTGCCTAATGCTTCRTGCTTTGATGGTTTGTGTACCTTGGCAATTCATGGCATAACTGAGAGCAAAACTGAATCCCTCAGTGGACACTGGAGACAGGTTGCTCCTTTCACACATCACAGGATCATAAAATGGTTTGTATTGGAAAGAACTTCAAAGACCATTTAAATCCAAGCCCCCACCATGGGATGGACACTTTCCACTAGACCAGGTTGCTCAGAGCTCCATCCAGCCTGGCCTTGAACAATTCCGGGCACAAGGCATCTGCAGCTTCTCTGGGCAACCTGTTCCAGTGCCTCACCACTCTCACAGTAAAGGATTYCTTCYCAACATCTAATTAAACCTGCCCTCTTYCAATTAAAAACATTGTCCCTTGTCCTGTCACTGTCTGCCCATATGAAAGGYGTCTCTCCAGCTGTTTTGCAGGCTTCCTTTAGGTAGAAGAAATGAGGTGACCCCAGAGCCTTSTCTTCTCCAGGCTGAACAAGCTYGACTCTCTCAGCMTATCTTCACAGCAGGTGCCCTCAGAAACATCCTTGGAAGAAAAAACCCAGACTTATTCCAAGGGTCACTAGTTAATACTGAGAACTGCATGTGAACAATCAGTCTGCTCCAATAAATCTGTGCCAGACCAACCCCTAAACTTTGGACYCCACAAAATGCAGAAAAAAACAGATCTATCACACTCCCACATGGGAGATGACAACCATATGGAGGAGGAGCCTCACACTGTTGTTATTTCCCTCACACTGTTGTTATCTCCCTCCTCCCTTCACATCAGTGAAGAGGAGATGGAGAGCCTTTGAGATGACTAAAGGTGCAAGAGGAATCATACACACTGAGGAAGGAAATAAGTCCTTTGAGTCCTACTTGCTGTGGGGTGGTCTTACTTTAACATGGGATAGACAAGGCTGGAGGTGATTTTGCAAAAAATGGTTATATTAAAAGAACAAGAAAAATTAGTAGCAATCGTAGTCAGTGATCTAAAGCTTTCACATTTTAGTCAGTTCTCTCCCCTTTCTCATAAGATGCCAAAATTCACTTTTTTTTTTGGTGTGTGTATAAAAACATTAAACTTGCTGAGGTCTTGTTACATGCCCTAAGTCTGGGTCTGGGAAATATCCCATAACAAGTAGCTTAGGGTGAGCTAACAAGAACATTTCCAAAATAACCTATTGTGTGGTTTGTTAAGCAGCTACTCCTAATCCAGGAGCCAGCTTTGTGCAGTGCCTGATCAGCAATGCACAAACCTATTCCCATGGCAAACAAGTTTCTCCCTGGTCCCAAATGTACAGCGCTCTTATGCACTCTCCTGGTGCCTACAGAGGAGGGCTGGGAGCAGGATGGTAAATCACAGAACTCCTTCTAGATAGAAGAAGGGAAAAATCAGAGTCAGGCTTGCTGGGGGGAGAGATCTGCTGTCTCACACACTGTCCAGGAGCTCTGGAGCACCCGACACAGCCCTCAGTGCCTTCATGCCAAGCCAGCCTCCTTTCTGGACATTCGGCACGTTGACAAACACCTCCATTTAGACACCTTGGCTTAGCTGCCCAAAACTAAACTCCCTGCTTTAAAATGGGGAGCTGAGGCCATTGTAAATATTTGACAGCATCTCTCCAAGCCTTCAGCAGCCTCCAGCTGGGTTCAGGCCCTCCACACATCCAGCCCCAGGGGTGCATCTGTGTTGCAGCACTTGAATTGAYCCTTTTGTCACTGATTGGCTGAAATCCACACTGACTTCATTAACTTTATTGATCATTGACTGATAATTTGTGAATTCTTACGTCTGTTTCTAGCTGTCCACACACAGATCTGTAATGCCACGTGAAATGCTTTAGGATGTGAAACCTCTCACTTACGTAATGCAGGATTTGTGGGAAATCAGCTGGAAGCCAGGTGAGCTCCCTGATACAGAGCAAGTGACACAACGTGACTGCACAGGGTCCCCAGTCTTTCTTCTGGGTGGCTTCATGGGGATCTAATTCCTACAAGACTTGGCAAGAAAAAAAAGACAATTATATAATTCATATACCTTTTTGTATCTTTTCATGGTAATTGAAAAATTAGCCTTTCATCAGCACTATCTGAAAGCATCCTCAGTTAGATGTATAGTTTGCTACCAGAGACTGGTACTTCTGAGTAGCATAGAACTCATGTAAAGAACTATGTGATCTTTTATTTGAAATTTTTAGTCCATTTTGATATTAATAGGAAGGGATTCTGTCTAAATATATATTTCAAAGTTTCTAGTACTGTTTATTCAGAATAGCAAAATTAATGAGATCAACAGTGCGTCCTGCAGGATGGAAAATCTTTAACTGCTATGAAGATCAGTATTTTGTGTTTGGGAAAATCTTTGGCTCTTTTTCTATRTGTAAAAATCATCAGAAAAACTTTTGGTCAAAAACACTGGGTCAAATCCTACTCAGTATGTTGTATAAAAAAGTTAAACTCACTTATTCCCTCTCTCTTCTGTTGTTCACTTACAGTTTGCCTAGAGGTCTGATCTCAAATTATTTGGTCCTTTGCATTTTGAACAGATTAATCTATTTTGATGGGGGGAGTTTTATTTACTTTGAACTAACATGCATTGTTCAGATAAATTGAGTTGTTTTCCTATTAAACATTTCAGGATTTTTGTTTTAGTGTTCTCAGAGCCCTCTAGGCAATGGAACAAATTGATGGAAAGTAAATTATTAACATACATTCACTCAGGCATATCTAATCAGCCCAATTTAAAGTCATTATGTCTTATATAAACAAGTCCTGTATGTATTTAAATATTTATCATAACAATTTATAGAGTGACTAGGATGCAGAGCACCCAAACTCCTTTAAAGAGTTTTTGAAATGCTATGTACAACTTCAGCAGCTGTGAGCACAAAATCTCAAGGAAGGGAACAGTGAATAGGTGGAGAATCAATTTGTTTATGGTGAAWTGGGTTGTGGTCACTGAAAAAGGACATAATGATCTGTGGTGAGGATAAGACTCAAAAGTTTATTCCTCTTCAGGCATTTCATTTACAGTTTGAACCTTATTAACCCCTTTTTCCAAAATGTAGTTAATGACCACGTGARAAGTTAGAGAGGAGGTAGGCAGGTGTCTCCAAAAGGCCTCTCTGCCTTTTGTATTCACTCTGTGAAATTCACTAATCCAAAAATACTTTTGAAAATGTTGGTCAAATTTTAATTTTCATATTTCAGCTTTAAAACTGAAAGAGAGATAACAAATATTTGTTTTGTGGTTTGGGAGAATCTGTCTGGTATCCCTCTTTTCCCTACCCTTTTGGTCTGTATTTTCTCCAAAACAAAGGATGGAAAAGAAAGAAAGAAAGAAAGAAAAGAAAATTCATAGCAAACTTTGAAGTAATTTTAATACTTTTCAAACGGGCAAAAAAGTTGAAAATTATTGAAGTAGAATGACTAATTTATAAAATTATTTCTTTAATAAAAAGATAGGGTTTACGTATTTTTCTTTTTTTTTTTCCTACAATCATTTGCCTCTCTTGAAATACCAAAGAGCCTCCCATTCTTTAAATACTCTTAACAYAAAATCTAACACAGAAACAGAATGAGAAATCATTACTCAATATAAATTTTTATACTGGTCTCAAAATAAATGCTTTAAAAACACCTTTTCAGAATGTCTACAAACCTCAGAAGAGTATTCATGGAATATTACTAATATCCCTGCAACCATAACTTTTACACATGTTGTAAAGCAAGATATCAAAAAGATTTTATGCTAAAGTATAAAATAAAACTGATGTGAACCTTCAGATTTATGAGATATTGCTAACATGAAGAAATGAAAGGCTGGCAAAACTTCAACAGCACTCCTTTGCCTTCCAAGTGCTATTAAAATTATAGAGCAAATGCCATGATTAAATAAATCCAGCACACACAGAAGGAAGACCTCCACCACTCAGGATATGATTCTGTTTTGTCTTGGATGAGTTTGCTCAGTCAATAATGATAAAGCTTTTAACTCTGAAATGTGGCATTGGCTAATCAAAACATTGGCAAGCTCTCACACTGAAGTATCAACTTGATAAGGAAATTGCAGGAAAGTAAAATTATTAGAAGGCATTTTTTGAAGATACTAATGACAATAATATTCTTATATGTTTGTTCTTATTAATAGAACAGGGCRTATATTTATTTAACTGTCTTCACAGTTTAGTTGGGATTGTGTGATAGCACCTGCAGGTTCTAACCCTTGTAGTTTTTCTTCTCTGTGTTTTCATATCAAGGTACCTGTTTTTTATGTTTAACTACTCTATTTGTATTGTAAAAAATTGTTAGTAACTAGTACCTAAATTTAAGAAAATATTTTATAATCATTTAAGATAACATCAGCAAACCGTACTCAAGTGTTTGAAATTCTAAATTCCTTTTCATACTAATCTTTGTACCATTTTCCTGTTAAAAAAGAATAAAACTTGTCAGTTTTGACACAATATGTGTGAACTCAGTTTATGTGTTARAACACATGCAAGTAGTATTTTACCATAGAAAAAAAAGAAGCTTGCTTTGGTTTTCTTGCTATAAGAAAAAAAATACACATCCTTGAGATTTTAGAGTGGTTGTGAAGAGAACTCACCTGAAAAATCTAAGAATTCTTTTTCTAGGACAATACATTTTCTAGGACATTTTTCTAGGACAATATTCCATTTCCTATGGAATGTGGAAAAACAGCTTTAGCTCTGGAACAAGATTCATGACATTTGATTTACCTACCTATTTAATCTTCTAGAAATGCTCATCCTTCTATAGAAAGCTCCCAAATGATGTGGATTATACTTGGTTAGCTGAAATTATTTATTGCTTTTCATTTTTATGGTGTTTTGTTGGATTTTTAAAGCAAGAACTAAGTAAAGATGGCCTTGAGATATAAAGGTGACTGGTTTTTTCCTTTGCAAAATAAATAAGCAGTTTGGCCTTACTGGGAACAAAATGATTGTAGTAACTGGCAGTTTATGGAATTGAACATCACCTATATGTATATTTTTGTGAATGCCTAGTTGAATTCCAAATGTACATGTAAGCACATTTTAAACTAATGCTTCAACGATGATAAAAATTATATAGTGATATTTATAGGGGAGTGCTTATAAAACCCTGCATTAAGATTTCCTTGGCCAAGCAGAGTTTAAAAAATATTGTGCTCTGCTGCGCATACAAGAGATTTGACACTTGAAAGAAGGTACTTGGAAGGGGAAATAAAAATTGTGTATGAAGCCAGACCAGATAACAGGAAAGTATAAATAGAAACAGGCTTTGGAGACGCCTTTGAAGTCTCATACTGATAAAATTTCCTCATTAGCCTAGAAAGCTTAACTTCAGCAAGTAAACAAAAGCTGTCAAAGATGACCATATCTCAACTAACAGTAAAAAGATTTTAAATAGTTCTCTCAGGAAGGCTCTTTGACCAGGCACCAAAAGTTAACATAAATATTAGAGAACTGCAGAAGGTGACAGGGAGGTGACACCCATAATTTTCTCTGAACTCCTGAGTGTTCCAAGCTATCCAGAAATCACAGTTCAGAAGCAGAATAAGCACTGGGTCTGTTTGTTCTCCAAATGAGAGACACACATCACATAAGGCTTGACACTAAATGCTTCAGAGTGAATAAGTAATTTCTGCTACACTGAGTAGACTCTGTGCCTGTGGAATAATAAAAGCTGCTGCAGTTTCTCTCTTCTTATTTCTGGYTTTTGTTTATTAACAAAACATGAGAAAGAATTAAATATTAGATTGGCAAAACTGAGTTTATAATTGCCTTGAGAGTTTGTGCATCAATATTTTACCAAGAGAATTATAATCTCAGTTGATTCTCTCAGATTGCTTGGACAGGACTTTCAAGGTCTTAAAATAAGTCACTCTAACAAATCTTGCAAAATTAAACATGACACAAAAATGAGAAATGCTGCTRAGGGGCAAAATGTAATTCCATAATTTAAAATTTAAAAGTACTTTCTATTCCCCTGGGAAAAAGACAAGTCTATGGGCCCTTAATGAGTGTARCAAATGACAACAAAAAATTCTGATATTGCAAATACTTTGGACWGCTAARGRCCAATATAATTAACCCCMAAAGTTTTATTGTTTCAGAAMTGTCCCAAGAAAATATGAYCCATATAAATCTCATTTTAAAAACRTATTCCTTGTCATATTTGCYCTCCTAGAATAAACAATTACACCTTACCCTTAACCATACCACTGAGAGCCCACCTGCTGACAATATTTGAGCAAATCTGACAGGAGAGGTAAGAATATTGTTTACTTGGCGTTATACTGAGTTTTTGTTCCCTCTTCAGTACTGAAAGGAATGTTTGGAGGTTTCTGTCTTGGAATATCAGARAGCTGACAGAGAAGGGTAGGAAGTGCATTCATTATCATATTTTGTGAGGTTGTTTGCTCTGGTGCTCTTCCTGCAGTTCCTGAAGTGCACAGATAAAACACTGATTCGATTCTCTGCTCATCCACAGCTTTAGCAGTGTCAGCCCTAGAGGAATAAAAACAAAATGAAACCTCCCCCAAAAAAAGCAAACCTGATAATATTTCACMGTTCAGGTTCAGTAGCTCTATTTTTTTTTTCTGAGACCTTGTTTTATACCACTGACAAAAGCTGTGAGAATGGATAAGACATATTCCCTTTAATACGCATTGTAAACTTGTATCGAAGTGGGGGAAAATTCAGTCTAAGTAGTAATTCTTCTATCTATAAGGAGGTAAAAGAATCCAGTATCTGGGTTGTGAAAGGATTACTTGTAAGTTTCATGCATTTGACCTGACAATTATTAAATTTTTAGTWCACTTTCCCAGGAATGCAACAGATCTGCATTCCAAAACCTAATTTTAGGGAATAGCTCACTGGGGTTTCTGACAATCTTCCAGCACAGGACAGAAGATTGTAAGTAGCTAATTCAGAGCCTGGGCTTTCCTGGACGGAAAGGGAGGTGATTGTCAAAGGGTAAAACTAATAAATACCAAGTGGTGATCATTCAAAGAATTTAAGCATCTCTAACYAGTGGCTTCCCCCTCCTCCTGCCCAACTGGTATTTCCCTTATAAATGTCTTACATTGTTACAGTAAAAAATGTCTACATTAAAGTGTTAACAAATCAGCCAAAAGATATATTTCCTTTAAAAAAAAAAAAAATCTCATTTATTTTCAGACAACTATTCTGTAACTGTGTTCCCTTCTCCAAGTACTTCAATATCTGCACTTGGAGTAGGATTTGTATGGTATTAGTTGAAAGAAAATAATAGTCATTCAACCARGCCTGCCTTGCTGCTTCTAATGCAGGAGGATTTACATCTTCCACCAACAAAGATGGTTGCAACCTCCAAACACATGAATTGAGATAAATTTCTCTCCATTATTTTACAGCCACAAAACTTCCCAAACTTGGTATAACTGATTAATAGCTCTATTTTAATTTAAAAGGTCTTATTAAAGTGTTTTTTATTGGCTGCAGAAGTCTTTCCCATGATAACTTGCATTTGAGTGTGAGGAAACAATCAATCAAAAATTAATCCCTAGCAGCAACAGATGAGTGGACATAAATTAAATGAAAACAAGTTGCCTTTTGAGTGAAGAAAACTACTAATAATGCAGCTTTTCAGATGGAACAGGAAATATTAGTATTAGGCAGGCAGTATCTCATTTTAARATTATATATTTTGTAAAATGTTTAAAAATAGCAATTATTACATTCTGTATTAACAAAGCAACATATGCTACAGGATGTAATGCAAGGGTAATGCCTTGGTAATCCATAATCACTGTCAGAATTTGGCATAAATGCCAAATAAAATAAATAAATGGCATAAATGCTAGAGCTTTGTCTCCTTTGCACTTATTACTATGACAAAATTCCAATATCAAATTCTACTTATATTTGGGAAAAGTACTAATTCTACTTCCTAGATGTAATTCTTTTCAAGGATTTTTATCTTTCCTGAATACCTTGCAAGATAGYAATTTGTTTCCAGAGGAGTTTAACATTTAAAACAAAACTCCGTATTTTTAGATTCAGTTTATAAATAGTTAATAATAAATAGCTTCTTAGAATGAATAGACAAATAAATGCCTTATAAACAGTAAGTCATGCTAAAAAAAAAGTAGTATACATCTTCCTGGGGAGTAAAAAAGGGGAAGCTGAGTCTCAATTCTTTAATTCTCTGTTGCCCCTCCTGGTTGATCTAGATGATGTGGTAAGTGTAAGATAGATTTTCAGGCTGTTCTGAAGCACTGTATGGAGTCTTTTACCTCAGTCTTTAGTAATATGGATAAACTTGGGCTGCTCAGTACTCCAAGGACCACAGCTGTAGGAACAGTGATTTTTCATTTGTGGATGCTGAAATTATAAGGGAACAGTTGCCTCAGTTAAAGCCTGATGGACCAAAGGCCTTGATGCCTGGGAGGCTTCCAACTGCATTCTCAGGTACATCAAACACAGCATAACAAGCCAGTAAAAAGAGAAAAAGAGACGATTTTACATCTGTCTTTAGTATTTGTGTAACTTACCTAGAGCACTCTGCAGTTCTGGCCCTCTCACTTAAGTAAAATATGAAGGTCCTTGAATGCATCCAGAGGAGGAAACAAAGCTGGTGAKGGGCTGGAAGGMRYRTCCTGTGAGGAGCAGCTCAGGGCTYTGGGCTTGTCTGCTCTGGAGAAAGGGAAATTGAGGGGAAACCTCATTGCTCTGTGCAGCTTCCAGAGGAGGGGAGGTGGGCAGGGAGGAGCTGAGCTCTTCCTGGCACCAGTGACAGGATGTGAGGAAATGGCTCTGTGCTGCACCAGGACAGGCTTAGACTGGAAAATGGGAATCATCTCAGCACTGAGAGGGTGCAAAACACTGGATCAGTGCAAACATTGGATCAGGCTTCCTAGAGAGGTCATCAGCATTCTCGGCCTGTCAGAGAAATGTCCTTAGAGACATGGTTTTAGTTTTGGTCAGCCCTGGAGAGGTCAGGTAGTTGGACTGGATGATTGTTGTAGGCCAYGTACAACTGAAATAGTCTACTCTTATCTATTCTATTCTACTTTTATCTGTTCTACTCTAATCTGTTCTACTCTTATCTATTCTACTCTGTTCACTCACATTTGACACCTGGTGTTTGACAGTATCAAGCTGATGGTAAAAATTTGTTCTTTAGAATATGGGCACTTCTAACTATACACTATTGCCAAAAAAGGAGGCTCTCTGGTGTTTAGAACAGAGCTGCCATTCTGCAGTTCTGATGTATGCTGAATTACATGTAATTTTAGGGAAAGATTAAGGTTGCATGTCAATCTCTTCCCATAAAATATTATATCATTAAAAAAACTATTTTTGTCAATACRTCCAAATGATGTGGTAGGAAAGATAATCTTATTCTTGGTAATATCAAAATATGAAGCTGCATAGGAARCCAGGAAGAAATCAGCAGAATCTATTTTGTCTCATGCTCTGGAAAGAATTCRTACTATCCTGTGTAAGACCTTGATTCTCTACAGAATATCTAGATACAGCCAAAAAAACCCAGTATCTGCCATCAGGCAGAGCTTGAAGGGTTCCCTTGGAATTAATGGCAAAAAAAAAAACCAAAAAAAAACCCAAAAAAAACAACACTCTGGGTTTAGAATCAGCTGCCTGAGGAAATGTGACATTTGTTGCCACTAATGTTGATGATGTTTGTCTATATCCTTCCATCTACAAGGTGTATATAGCTTGTTTAGTTTTTGGGTCATCAATACCTATTCATAGTTCTTGAATAAGAAAAGCAGCATTAAGTTCATTACTCATGCAATCTCATCAGTTTATAAATTAATATACAACAGTACTTCCTTGATGCAGTACTGGAAAACAATTTTTTTCCAGAAATGTTTTACCTGTAGAAACTCCAAGAACCAAGAAGCAGAACYCCAAAGATAATTAGGTACTTAATCAACCAGTCAGCTGCCTGAGAGAGGCAGAAACTCCTAAGATCTTTCTCTCACTGAAAGATAAGTGGCTAAATTTTGGCATCCTGTTTAAGTAAGGCATGATAGATGTTTCCCTTGTCCATGCAGGCAATGAGGCATTGCTGGAGGGCTCTTTGTCTCACTTGTTGGACAGACATTTCTCAGTATGGGAGGAATCTTCCTGTGCAGTATTTTTTTTCCCCCTTTAATTGATTAAAAAGGAAACCTTTCAGCAGATTGACTAATTGACTCAAGCCTTGAACAAGCCTAATTAATGCCAGATCTCACCAAATTCAATGCTTCATCCAATCTTAGAGGTGTTGGAGAAACAAGAGAAACTCCTTTACTTTCCTGTTGATATGCAAGCAGTGTGTGGAAAATATTAACTACAAAAGACAATCTTCCTCAGGGAGGGAAGCAGGCATTCCTAACACAAACCAGGAATTAAATGAAGTGAAAAATTGTACAACTTTGGTAAATGTGCAGCCAGTCGGGTCTGAAATATCACCCTTTCTTTTGRCCTCCATCTGCAATGTTTTGCTTTTTGGCACTCTCACTGTGAGTATAAGATGTGTCCAATGCTCTGCGCTAAACAAGAAACAATAAAGCCATTATCACAGCTCTGTCCAGGGAGATGTAAGGGGTTTATCCAATTCCTGCAAGACCTATGCACAGCTAGAAGACCAACAGTTTCAAATTTTCACAGATAATTGATTCATTGTCATGTTTTTATCACTATTTTCTAAAAATAAACAGTTATTTCTTATTTTCTGGGTTTTCTGCACATGATCTCAGATTTTATTAAGGACCAATTTAATCAAAAATCCATCTTTCAAAGCACCAGATAAGAACAAGCAAATAGAAAGTATGTCAAATATATTCAAGACATGAGAATCTTACTGAAGCTATTTTTTTTTTAACAGCAAGAGATTTTTTCATGAAAACATTATTTTTATGTACATAGATATGAAATATACAATAATTTTTCTGTATTACTTTCAGAAAAAAATACATCTTATTGCATATTTTATAAKATTTCTGCTAACTTTAAGAGCCTTGTCATTGCAAACATCACAGACATACAGTGTAATTTATACAACATTCAAAAATATCAATATGAGTTTGAACAAATGAATGTGTTTTATAGAGAGATCTGACTAAACTGAATCAGTGAAAATGAATATAACATCTACAGTTCTTTGGAAATATGTGTCTTTACAAATGATTGGTATAGTTAGTGATCTTTTCATTGATATTACTGATGATTCAAGATTATATTTATTTCTGACAATTATACATTGTTGTTAGGGACAGTGGCCAGCTGAGCTGCCTGCTCACTTCTCCCCCATCAGTCCTGATGGAACAGGGAAGAGAAAAGAAAGAACAAAAGCAAAAAATGTTGGAAGGTCAAACAGAAAAAAAAGTAAAAGAAAAATTGTTTAATAAGTGAATAATAAGTGGAAGAAGAGAAATGAAAACAAAAAAAGTGATGAAAAGGCAATCACCCCCCATGTCCTGTGGTAGACTCTTGCACAGACAGCTCCCTAGTAAAAGATACTTAATCATCCTAAACCCCTTCTTTCTCATTTTTATGGCTCATTAGGATGTTATGTGGTATGGAATATGCTGTTGGTTAGTTCAGGTTATGCCCAGTTGTGCTTCCTCCCAACCAATTGTGCACCCCCAGTCTAATCATGTGGGACAGAGAGAAAAACAAAGGAGGATTTGATGCTGAATAGAGCAAGATCTGTCTATAGGGACTTAAAGTCTACCTAAAATAGAAATTAATATTTTTTTCTACTCTTTGAGGAAAGGTTTTCTATTTTGAAAATATGCAATGTTTTGACATTTGTATTAAAATCGAAATGTAACTGTGACTAAGTTTAATAACCAACCTGACATAAATGTAATAACCTTCTTGTGGTTGYTATCAGATTGGGAAAAGTACAATTTATAATCTCAGCAAAGATACCAACACAAGTAAGTTCTATCATTTGTCTTCAATAAAAAGGTGGCAGAAATAACATGAGCTATGATCAATATACTAAAATAATAATCACTTTGTTATGTTAAACTCAACAAAAGTGATCATATTATTTTATTTTATGCATCTATAACTGATAAGGYAAGTCATAGGACTGGAAGTGCCATTTCAGATCAGGCAATAAAATGACTGACGATTAAGAATGAAGTATATCGGCTTTGAATAACTGCACAATGTGTATTATGAAATCAGAAAGAAAAGGATTAAATGAACAGGTTACATTTCTTGTACTTCTCTGATCAGGGAGCGAAAAATTTGTCATGAGAGCCTCACTCAGGCTTTCAGAGCTGAATGTGAGACACAGAACTTTATTTTAACAGGTACAACACTTGGCACGATACAAAAGTGCTGGGTTACTTATGAATTGTTGCCCCACATTACACGGCCTGGCCAAGTGGATGTCCTACTTTGTGTAGTCATTCATTTATTCAAAATTTCTCTGAAAAGACAGTATTGAATACATATATCCTGTATGGGGGATTTGGACTAAACTATCCCTAGAGGTCTCCTCCCACCCAATTAATTCTATGATTCTATTTTAGRTCAACTTATTTATTTACTGCTTCTTAACATACCGCTGGAGGAGCAAAATAACTTTGCAAGTAACCTTGTTTTTACAAAACTAAAAACATTTCTAGAAAAAGACATAAACTTGCTAAATTAATTACTTCTTCTGTTCTAAACAGCAAAATTTTTCTCCAATGTAGGAATATGACTTCGTGCATACACATACACTAATCTACTCATTTAAAAAAAAAACAAAAACTTTTTCCTCCTTCTGGTAAAAAACTGAATTGTCAAAAACTTCAACAATAGCAGATACATTCTAGGGCACCTTTCCATGTTTTGCCAAAGGTAATTAAAGTGTCTTGCTTCAGCCTGTACTGCCTAGTGACAATGTTCCACTTGATTTTCTGCAGAAGAATGTATCTGACAAGTGGCTTGGAGGAGGCAGCATTCCCTTAGGTGTAACACTCGTCTCTGTCCCCACAGACMTGGAGGAAAAACAGCAGACACCACAAGGACCCTGAAGATGCATCTGGATATTTGTTTTACAGATTACATATGCTGATGGCCAAAARAATTCAAGTAGCCCTATACATTTTTAGATATAGATCTCCAGTATAAATAAGAAATCATTCAGGTTTGCCCTTGACTTTGAGCAGGGAGGCAGAAACATCTAAATTAAGAAAGTTCCTATATTCTCATAACTCTGTTTTTCTTTATTACCATATTTCTTTATTACCATCTTTTCATTCATACGAAAATCAAGAAGATAATATTACTTCCTGTTTAGGGCAATATCTTCTGATGTTGACATTTTGATATTCATGTGCTATCATCAGAAAAAAGCAATTTATTGAATATGAAAAACAACAAAATTTAAAAATATCCAAACCTATAAAAGAAAGGGTAAATGAAGCTCTGATCCTGGAATTTTTATCCTGGCAGACTAACTTTTTTTATCTTATAATCCTTTTGAGATATAGAGATAGTTTCGTAAGGGTTTAGATCTGATAAACAATATTCACAGTGTGCTGATGAAATTAAACTGCTGACAGTCATTAAAATGCAGGAGAGGCAATTCTGATTCAATTAGATTGTTTTGCACACCCAAATTTGAATACAGGGGTGCACGCTGATTTGTAATACTGACACACTGATTAAAAATTAACACTTTCAATATATTTGGATATAAACACATGGAAGCCTTTTAATATACTTCGGTGAAAGCTATAAATACACGCATAAACTATTAATTACACAATTCTAAGTGAGTAAGAGGCAGCTACAAAATACTGGCCCTTCCTCTGATACCTAATGATTCTTTTTGAATGATCCAATAATTAAATTAATTGAGTGCACTGGGTATCACACAGAGTTTTATTAGCCACATGGCTGCTGGATATTATATAAAAACTGAAAATTTGTTGATCAAATAATTTGACATACACCCAGGGTTTTTCTTTGCCCCTTTTTGTCTTTCTTTGAGACTGTCTGCTCTGAATGTGAGCAGTGTTGGGGTTCCTCCAGTAATAAAGTSTTTCCTGGCATTCCTTCGATGGATGCTGCCATTTCCACTGAGGCAGKRTTAATTACCAGTGCTAAATGAAAKGTGCTGTCATCCCAGAAGTTGTAGYTACTGCAGCACAAGGRCAGCAAACACTTTGGAAGATCTTCACAATTAAGATCTTGGCTACTTTAAGCCCTACATGTCCCATGACATTTTCCAAAGCAAAGAGACTCCTTCACTCGGCTATCCAGCTGAATTGTAAACATGTAATAAGATTTGGCCAAATTTAAATTCTTCTGTAGCCACAGTCTGACATTATCTTTGCCTGTGGTGAATAAAATTAAAAATGTTCAGCTTTGAATCTTGTATTTGTCATAAAGCTTCAGGATTTGTAAGGGGTTTTTTTGTTGTTTTTTGGTTTTTGTTTTTTTTTTTTAAGAAGGGAATCTCTGCCTATATTCAAAGTATTGTCAATATTCCCTGTTAATTCAACAGCAATTTTGAAGTTTATAATATAGCTATTATTATTATAATTTATAAATATTATTATAGCTGTAATATAGTCCCTCATTTAACATATTTCCCCTTTCTGGAAAATAATTAGACATTAGGCCAGGTACAACCAGCTCAAGCCCAGCTAAAGGTATTTAAGCACCGTTCAGAGATACGTTTGCATTGAAGCTATAAACAGAAGAACAATGGGGGGAAAACACACATAGTAGTAATTTCTTTTCATGCAAAATAAGTCCAAAAATAAATACTGCACTGACTTTAAACCCAACAAAAATCTATGGGAAAATGTGCATATGCTGTAAAATACTTGAAGGAGGTAAACTATGAAGCAATAAGGAATTAACACTTGATTTTAATTACAGCTATTTGAGTTTGAACTTTTCACCTTCCCTCTGCCAGGCTACACAAAAAAGTTTGAATTYTTCTCATCATTAACTTGATTTTTGAAAAGGATGTGATTACCTTGGAGCTTTTTTGGTTAGCATATAACAAAACATGGATTTTACATTCACGTTTGTAAAAGGCAGAATGCTAGCTGAGCRCAAGACAAATTCACATTTATCAACGGTTCTAAACACAGTTTATTAACAAYATGTTCTCTGCATGGTCCCCCAACAGCACCAGAGGCCAAAAGAAGCTGTTGCTGGTAAAGCTGAAAWATGTTTATGCCAGAGTGAGGTCAGATGCTGCTGGCAGCATATTTCTCCTCAGGCAATGCTGACAGAAAGCTTGAAAAAGTTGGAAACCATTGACTGAAACAGAAAACTTTATTTTTTTTTTTTTTTTCTTTAATGCAAGTCCTTCTGCTTCTGAACCTATCTCAATATCCCTTTCACTTGACAGGCAATTAAAACAAAGAAAGTCAAAGTTTAAGGTCTCAAATCCTAGTTACAAGGCAAGTCTTCTGCAGTTTTGTCATCATGATCTAGACCAATATTTGTTATCTGGTTGTTTGGGAGCACAATCAGAACATTACAGAATTAATGGCTGAAGGATGTTTGGTGAAATTCAAGACAATGGTGCACAGCTGGTGTTTGGCAGAGACAGCTGTTTTGTTCTGGCTGATCATGTATAATATAACACACTATGTRTAGAGAAAAAAAAAACAAACCAAAAAAACCCAAACTTTACATTTTCAAGCCATTATATTCACATTTGTTATACAGGGAGCTAGTTTGTGCTTGCCACACGATTTCACTCAAAACTGAAATGCAGTCTTTACTTTTTTTCCTTCACATCATAACCATATATTTGCCCCYTGACTGGCAAATTAAGAAAAGTATCACATTTATTTGCTTTAGCAAAGGTAAGCAAGCCTTTGTGCTGSCTCAGAATAACAGGAAAGAGAAACTTCACTGCTGTGATCACAATAAAAAACCAACAGGTTTACATCTGGTCTAATGTCTTAATACCCATAAATACAATATTCCATAGAATTTAGATAACTGTGCTGCTGTAAGGAGCTATAAAAGCCTTCTCATTACTGCTGGCTGCATTCTGAAAATTTTCAGTGTCCACAGATCACATCATTAAAATTCAGACAAGGATTGCATACCTTTGTGAGAAGGATAAACAGGAGCCACAGGTTTTTTAAAAAAGGCTAAGTTTTGGATGACATGGGTAACACAAGTTTTGTAATAGCAACTGAAGAGAACAAGAACTCATTTGAAATAAAAATATTGTGAAAAATTTTCATATTGTGAAAAACTATACATAATAACAGATTTTTTTCTTAATAAACTAGAACACAGATTTTTTTCTTTCCTCCCATCTTAATAAAGAATATTAATGGCACAGACACATCTAAAGATGGATTTAAGTACAGCCTTGGGAAGGSTGCTGTCTTGTGTGCATTTATAACTAAACCATGGTAGGATTTTGCATGGGATCCACAATTGTGCATATTAAAATTAAGGCAATCTAAGCCCTCACTACGATATCATCAGCAGGTTAATGAAATAGTTTTCTGTTTAGCCTCCTGCCCTCTTTGCCACTTGTGTGCAATATTGTAGAGACCCCTGTGTCCTGCCCTCTTGCTGCTCTGAGCCACTGCACAAACTCCTGTGGAGGAGTGCTGTGCTTGTCACTTCATTCTAGAAAGACAAGTCAGATGAAGGGGAGAGAGAAAGCTTATATTTTTCTACACCGAGACAAAGTAAAGAATTTTTAAGTAGCTAATGTGAGGTTTCATAAGAAAGTTTTGGCTAGCAAAAACTAAACATAGATCATAAAACCCTAATAGCCTGTCTCCCTCACAGGCTCTTGTCTCGTCTGGTACCCATAAGTTATAAGATGCTTTGATGTTCTGTTCTTGCTAAGGGAAATAACAAAACAGCATTAAATATACATTGAACAAAAGTATTCTAGATTCAGTACGGTTCARGCATGAAATGAACTTCCACAGGAATTTAGATCTGGATCCAATAAAGCTTTTATTCAATGCTGTAAGGACCAATAAGAAAAAAAAAGGCTTTTATACTAGAAAAACTGGCCTGTTCAATTTATTTTTTTTCTCCTATTTGCAGGGCTTCCCAGAAGTGGTATGATGAAGTCTCTGATCAAAGTAATTAAGGCTCCTAATTAAYAGGGGAAAATCGCATTTACATATGGTGTCACTCCAAATTTTTAATTAATTGCTCTAGAGAAGAATTTATTCCAAATTCTCTTCCTGACAAGCTGCAAAAGTCTTTACTAATGAGTCTTTTTTTTTTTTTCAAACATGATATTCGGGCAGAAAAGTAGAATTGTCATTATTCTAGCACCAGATAACAATCRAAGTTTAAATGAAACAATGTGCATTTGACAAATCTTTCATATCTTTGAGTGACTTTAATTATCAGTAACAGTTTGRTCATTTCTTCAGATAACTGTTGAATGGAGAATTCGGATCCACTACTGGAAATCACAGTGTGTTTACCCGGGAGTTAAAACAAATAATGAATTATTTGTATTTATACACTTACTTCTAACAGCACATTTATTTACATACCATGAGGCCCCTASAAACATTTCAAAACCATTTCCCAACAAAACAGGATCAGCTCTCTGCACCTCTGGACCAAGCTGCCTTTACAAGAAGTTGTTTGCAAATAAGATATGCTCAGATATTCAGGGGTCATCCTTTCTGCTTAATGAAATGAATGTGACATATGAAGATGAATTTTTCATTGGTTTTGTTTGGGGTTTTTTTAGCAAGAAGACTGAAATTAATCTGTCAATTATAACCCCCCCCAACCTAGTCAGACAATCCTTATTCATGGAAGGGATTTGAGGCAGACCAATCTAATAAATACCCTTTTTCTGTCACTGGTTATGTAAGTCTAACAGAYTCATTCATTTAACTTAATTTCTGGGCCTGCAATTAATCTAATTTGATTGAAGTCCCATTATTTTCTAGCTGTGTAGTTTCTGAATGAAACACTGATTAGTGGTGATCCATGATATGTTTTTACTTCTGAGTCATGTTCAGCCCAGGATACAATTCACTAGAAGTTGTTTCTAAGCAATGATTATAAAAGAAGACCGGGTGGATGTGAAGGATCTGTCTGCTCTTAAAGCACACACAAACCACCTGCAACRTCTCTGACACCTCAATATTCTTCGACAATCTGCCCCTAAGCATGTCACTCTTGCCTGATTAAAAGACTACAACTTATTTTCTGATCTAAGATAATCACTGTAAATCACCCTAAATTGCACCACAGTCAGTGATGAGAAAAGTATATCACCTAAAATGAGATTAATTGACCRCTTACCCTTTTAGGTTAAGGGAGATTCTTGTGGTCAGTTTAGGATTTGGCCTTGGAATTACATAAGATAATTTATTTGAGACTACATCTGTTCCACTGCTGTATCTATGAAGTCAATAGTGCCAACCATCTGGACTGTTTAATTATTACAACAGTCCCTGGCACAGCATTGTCTGTGGGCAATTCTCACCATCCCAAATGGTTTCTGGGAAGATTATGGGCCATGACGGGCAAGGAACCATTCTTAATAGAAATCCTGCATGCAGCATATCTTTTTCAGGAGGTTAAAAGAATTTAGCAGCATTATGGTAGCTGGCCCAGGGAATGTCCCAGCCCTGCTCAGCTCGCCAGGAGAGATCAGCTCTGCAGTCCAGGGCTCGAGAAGGATTTAACCAGCACCCCAAGCTGGGTGCCACAGCAATAACCTGCTTGGGCTCTTCATGGTGCTCTTCCTCACTCACCTGAAGATGAGGTTACTTTGCTGGGTCTTGGGCACCATTTCCACAATCACAATCCCCAAGTGCTTTTCTGAAAATCTGTTTTCCAAGAGCTTGGCCTTCAGCTTGTGCTCATGCCTGGGGTTATTCCTTTCTATTATTTCATGAGATTCCAATTTTTCAAGGGCCCTCTAAAGAGCAGCAAAACCCTTCCTGGTATCATCAGCTCCTGAGTTTTGTATCATTTGCAAAAATGCTGAGATATGTTCTAACCCACCCTCCAAATCATGACTGAAGGTGTTAAATAGTATTGGCCTCACTGTTCACCCCTTTAGGTACACTTCCAGTGACTAAATCCCTAACTTGCATTTGAACAGTTTCTCTGTGAGGATGTTGTGGGCAACAGGGTCAAAATCCTTAACACAGCAGAGACAAAACATCACTTTCTCTCCTGSCCTCCACTGACACAAACATATTAACATAGAGAGCTATCAGTTTGGTTAAGCAAGATTTCTCTTTCMTATATCCATGCTGACTACTGCAAATCACCTCCTGCATGTAAATCAGCTCTGCAAATGCCTTTGCTTGATGAATTCCTACCGAGGATGGTAGAACCTGTCCCATCAGTGAGGACCTTGTGATTCCAAAGTAGTTGTGGTGAATGCCAAATAACATCAGGGAGCAAGCCAAAGAAGGTAAGCAGCTAACCAGGGGGAGAGAGGCAAATTATGAGCAAAAGTTATAGGAAGGAGTTTGTCATTAGGATTACAGCAATAGGTTACAGCAGTGAGGAATACAGAGCATATATGGGCTGTCAGGCACAACTGATTCTGCTTCTGACAGAGAAATGTTCTGATAAAGGTGTACGACATTGAAGGTTTTGTGCTGCAGTGAATGTTAGTACTTAACACAGACTGTTCAGCATGTAAAGGCATCACGCTGCTTAATTTCTCAATCTCTGCTGCCTTTTCACAGAGTTGGGTGACTTGGAGTGTAGCGAGATGTAAAACTATAAATAAAAAGTGGTCTTTCACATAGAGGTGAGTCATTTTGAGAGTTCACCTATATTCAAGTCTAGGAATTCACATTACAAAAATGTTATGGAATACAACTTTGGGTATGGAAATGCAACATTTATGTAAATTTTATTGTATATGCTTTTGTCTTCTCTC
>NW_026623454.1:580276-637456 GCF_030028575.1 Malurus melanocephalus
TGGAAGTGGACCTCCTAAACCTCATGCCACGACATCTAATTTTACAGTGATGTCAGAGCTTCATAATGCCATACCACAAACCATTTTAGGAGGGAGGTGGGCAGGTGGTGCAAGGGGATGTATTACATATTCAAATCTTCTGCTCTATTAAGCATCTACTTTCTCCCCAGCTTGYCCAGTTCCATTTCTGCACTGGAAAYTTTCARCATGTAAAATTGCTGCAACAATCCAAGTTCTGCTTATGAAAAGCCTGATCAAGCCCTGCACACAAGGATAATAACACAATATAATGGATTTCATACATAACAATGTGTAGGCACAACATTGTACTGAGAGTCAATAATTCAGATCCAATATAAAACAGACGCATAAACAGGAATTAAAGTGCAATGTTGGTAGTGACCAAGTTCTTGGCATGCAGTTCAATGGTMCTTTGGAACTGTCAACCTCACATACAACAAATAATTTTAAAATTCTGGCACTTACTTTCTCTGATGTCCAGCATTTTCAGAAAAGAGGAGGAAGAAAACAACCTTTCCTTTKCAGCAATTTTCTCTGTCTCTTTTGCTGGCCTTTAAGACCTGRTTTACTGCACCTGACAATGTTCCTTAGGATAACACTGTCAAGAGGATGCTGTCAGCTGAGAAAATAAATTTAAAAAATAAAAGAGAGGTTAGGAGGTGAATGCAAACAACTCATATTTGATTACATGACTTGTGAAATGTGAATGACCTTTTACTTGTCTTACTTGTATGGCTTGGAAAACAAAAGCAAAGATATGTGTGGAAATAGAAAAGAGAAAAAATATTGTAAGTACAGGTGTAACTGGTCAAAGAGCCTGTGCGTTGCTGACACCAGCTCCCAATAAATGCAGAAATACCACTTAAAACACTAAAGATTCTGAAATAATTATGCAGATGTGCCAGTTAGTTCTTAGCAGCTGTAGAACATTTGTGATTCAGAACAAGAATTTGTACCTAACCAGTGGTGTGACAATTAAGAGATGTCAGGAGACAAACTGACACTGTAGAGGGTATGAAAATGTCTCCATATATGGATGCAGTTTTGAGACCAGAGGCAAATAGCAGCCTGTTATCAGAGGATGCAGAACAGTTTATCTTAAACCCCAGRATTTTTTTAATCAATTAGAATAGAACATCTGTCCTAGGATTTATTTATTCCCAGACTGGGGATGARTTTTGTCCAGCAACAGGAAGTACTGTCTCTTACATTTGTTTTACAATGTTTAACTAAAGTAATTGGAAAATATTAACCACCATATGCTCCTTCATGTCAGTGAATTATAAAATGTACAGAAGCACAGGCATAGAAATGATTAATAGTTAGCTCTTTTTCAATGAATGCAGATCCTGGCATGCTGAAATAGAAAGATATCAATGCTGCCTGGCTAGGATTCCTTACATCATTAGCACCAGCGGAGGAGTAGGATGTTATTAACACTTCACAGGAGGAAACAGATTTCTCTTTTGGTAGTAGAGGCAATCCTTAAATAACATCTCCTTATTTACCCGCATATATAAAACCCACTCTTTATCTTTTAATATACCCTTGGCTTTTGTTTCACGCTGTTCAATTATTATGTWCCATGCCCTCTGCACTGCAGTTTTGTAACCTGCTCCTTTATTTCAACATGATTATTCTGAGGCATTTGACTTCAATTGGCCTCCAACTGATAAAATCTGCCTTTGTGTCTGTGGGTCTTCACATCATGACTCAGTTCTATCTTTATTAGGCATYGTCCCACATTCCCTTTCAATTCATTTGTAAAAAGAGGCTTTGGGCCACAAATAATCCCTGCACTGTCTCTGGGCAGCACATAATGTGGATGCAGGGGAGTTTCATTCCCCATATATTTGGACCTCTACTAATTAGCTTATAATTTTTAAGTTTAAGATTTATATATCTACTTTCATATGGAGCTAACATAATTTGAATATTGTGGGGGTGTCTAGCAGAAGTGCAGGCCTGTCTCACCATCTCCACTCCTCGTTCCATGTGATCTGTGGGCACTCTGTTCCTGTGAGACTTATTTTGTTAATGAAGTCAACAAAAMCACTTATCTGGGAAGGGTATAAATCAGTGTTTCCACTGAAACATAATTGGAAAATATAGAYTAATWTTTTTTRAAAAAATCTGTTTATCTGTAGAAAAATAATGGTAGCCCATCATTTGCCCAGCCACAACCGAGAGCTGGAACATCTGGCACCTATTTGTAATGTGGTATAAATTAAATTATATTCTAAATTGGAAGTGAAGGAATCCAACATAATGTAATTGTATTATCAAATATCTATTTTGGCACTGCATATAAATGAATGCATGTATTTTTGTATTTACATATATATTATATGTATTATATGTATTATATTATAAATTATATAATATATAATTATATATCATAATATATAATTATATTATAATTATTATATTATATATTATAATTATATATATTATATTATATATAATTATATAATTATATTATATGTATTATATTATAAATTATACATAATTTTTAAAAACTGCACTTTTCAAAAATGCTAGTCTATAATGTTATCTGTAAAATCACACAACTGCTACAACAGCATTTTTGACAACATTTTTATTTTTCTTCCACAGATTCATCAGAAGAACAGAACAGAACAGCTCCTTCTGGAGCTTTGCTCCTGCTATCCATTTCAAGCCAGATATATTACTTACCCTTTGTCTAGGAAGCTTTTACAACCTTGTCTTCCTTAATAAATTGAAACAAAAGGCATCACCAGAGCTAACTGCAAAGACTGAGCAGTGGGGATGACATCTGTTAACTGTCTAATTTTCATGCAGCTATACCAGCAATTTCTTCTGTKGCAGCTGACATTCTTTGTGTCAGGCTGCAGTGAAAAGCTAGCAGGAGGAAAGTGGGAGACAAAAGGTGAGGAACARCCAGACACAGATAGAGGAAAAACAGTTCCATTCATCAGGATGCAAACAAGTAAAATGTTTCTATCTAGATTTAACCACACACACAAAAATGAAACAGGAACCTTGCTTATTCCTCTTTTATAGAACTACAAATCAATATGSTCTTTGTAATTGCCTCAAAAATACTCCATGTCATTTTGTTAGTCTGAGAGAATAAATTGCCTTAGAGCTCTCTGCCYTCTTACTTTTGTAGTTTCTTCTTTTATTTTTTCACCTATGACTGCAGACTTCCATTGATGTGAAATACGTGACTCTGAAAGTGACAGGGGATTAATTTCTTTAGTGATTGGCTTAAAGAGAAAAAAAACAAAAAAAACAAAGAACCAGGAGCTCAGAGAGTCAAAGCTAGCTCCCTGTTCCGGGGGACTACTTTTCCCTGTAGTACAAGATGTATTTCTATGAGCTTTATTTCTTTTCCAAGAGATTGCAAAGGGGTCAGCACAAATCAGTAGCTAATATTAAATTGCATTTCAAAACCTTAAGCTTCCTGTGCTAAAGATTCATCATTTCTATGGAAAATTTGGTTCCTTCTTGGCAACATTATGCATCACTCTGAATACTGCTGCAGCAAACTGCCGAAGGTACGGAACAAATGAAGCATTAAGGGTGCTCTATATTCACATCTACAGCTATGGGGAAAATCAATGCTAACAATTCTTTCAGAGGGCAGAAATTCCTCTGAAAATTCTTTGCCTTCAGGTCTCCTAAGACCATGCGATTGCATATGTCTTTGATAGATTTGGGAGTGATGCCTTCGTGTGTTAGTTGGGAGGAGAGGAAGCAGTGCTGTGCTTTCCAGGSTAAGTGCATTTTCCAGGCAGTGAACTGATTGCTTCTGACTGCAGAGGACAGAGAAGACCTGACCTGTGATACTATTTAGCAACAAACAAAAAGATCTGACTGTGTATTGTAGGAAAAGTAAAGGCTTTAACTCTTCCCACACGCACAAGCCCACTCACATCCCATACTGGATCTCAAGGATAAAGAGATGGTAAAGATGAGAGCAGAAACTGATCCTGATGGGTTTGGATGATTGTGTGTTTCAGCTGATCAGTTGCTCTCTTGTGATTTCCAAGTAACATTTATCTTCACATCCCTTTGGCARTCACAAAATGGGTAAATCCTGTTCTTTCTATCCAGTGTGATTTTATGTGGGTTTGTATAGGCATGTGGTCTTCTACCTCGGATCTTTGATGATTAATCATGCCTTCATTTACATTTTACTCGTATTAGGATGATGTGTGAATTTCTACTCTGTCAAAAAAAGATTATGAAATTGTGCAGGATGTCAATGACATGAGTGTGCTGGGAGTGGGGAGGTTATTAATTCTCCCTGTGGAAAAGAGACTGTAATTGTGAAGACACTTTTTTATCTCTGGTTGTTTTTCTTCTTGTTTCCCTTTGCTAGGCTAGAGGTGGCAAAAGCAGAAACACAAAATGTTTATTACTCTCCTGATGTTTCTAGTGGAAATTGGCAAATTTACAASTGATAAATCACCTCATTTTGGTATTCCACTGGAGACTTACACTACTCACCAGACCTTTTACTGTGCTGAGAGAACACTTCTGAATGAGGAAAAAAATGGAGTAAACAATATAGGGAATGAATGCATATTATATAGTGCATGTATTTGATACACACATTGAGAAAAACAAAAAAATTTGAGTTGTGTCTCATATCTTGGCCTTTCTGTTTTAGTTGGTCTGGGAGATGTTGATAGTCATAGATAAAGCTGAAGACTTTACTGAAAAACAGCCTGGTTTAAGTTGATGCTGTTGTTTTACAAGAGTACAAGTATCTATTATTTCATTRATAAATGCTACTTCTCAGGTCATTATCACCATCTCCTTTTAATTACTGAGACTYGATCCAATCATGCTAATTGTCCATGTGCATGATCTTCATAAAAGTCAAATCCAGTCTTGTCAGATGCCCCTGGGATTTTGCCAGCTTTCTGTTCTGTTCTCATTCAGTCACACTGAGCTATGCAGGATGAAGATGATCTGGAAGATCCAGGTGCCTTCCCTGTGGCATCTATTATTGAGCTGTGGTTCTCCCTGGAGCTGCATTTCCTCCCTCCCTGACTGACAGGAAGAGSCTTGGCGTGCTCGAGCCTCTTGATTCCTTGATCATAAATGAGAAGACATCATGGGCCTGTACCTTGTTATTAGAGACAGAGAGGACTGACACYTGTGAGAACATGTATTCACCTAGGAAGGCTGAGCTCACACAGAATTGCACAACAGATGCAAGSAATAATCTGTAGAAGTTTCCAGTTACTGGTTATAGCTGCCTTATTTTTTCTTCCCATGCACTCTTCAGCTTGTAGCATAAGTTTATCCATATTCCAGGCAAATAACAAACATTGTGAAAATAATTCAACTGGAAGACATCCTCTTTTAATTATATTTTTAATTTAAATTAAAGGGTGTTGCTAAGSTTCTTTTGCCTGAGAGTCCCTTGCAATGTTGCTACATGTGCATGTTCTTTGCATGCCTTTTTTCAAGAAAATTTTCTATTGTTCGACAAATATATCCTAAGACACTGAGTGTTATTTATCACAAATATGTGCTGCCAAGAAAGGCATCCCAACACAGGATGCRGTTGTGCTAAATCTTTTGTAGTACACGCACATCCCATCATTTTTTGTGGAAAAATGATAAGGGCACAAAAGTGCATCTCTGTGAGACAGTGATGAAGGGTCGGGGCTGGAGATGCGGTAAAAAATGAACGAGCTGCTTGTTTCCTGCAGTGACTTCTGTGTGTGCTGTTTTAGCAGCTCAGCTGAACAAGGCTGACATTAAGATTGATACAACTCACTGGCTGTGGAGCTTCTCTGAGAGCTGTTCTCAATCTCTTTCAGGAGGAAAGTGAATTTCTCCATGTGATTGGTGAGGTGTGATGTGCTTTAAGGGGGTCTGATGTGYATCTGCATGTTTCTCCAGATACATCCTATCAATGTCTTATTTCAAAATGCCATCATTCTATTTGCTGTTCAGTCCTAGAGAAGATGAAGCAGTGTAAGGCTGGTTCTTCAAGCATATGCTCGTTTCAAGAATAATTTCCTCTGCTTCCAGTGTTGCTGTCCATGTATCTAACATTAAATGTACTCTTGCTCATCTCGACCTTTTTGTGAGCATTCCTCAATTTTCGCTGATGTTAAGACTGAACTCTTACATTAAGAGTTGATAAAGTTTTGGATAAAGCCTTACATATGCATATATGGGAAATTAATGCCTACTAATTGCAAAGCTTTCAAAGTACCATAAGGGCCCATAGTGCTCTTACAGTTGATCTACTTTGAATTAGTTATCAGTCTCAGTAAATTTATGCTAAAAGCTTGGTACAAATAGTGTGTCAAACAATAGAACTTTTACAATGAGCATGTGGAATTAAGTCCAAATTTAGATTCCCCATCTCAGGGAGAAAGATAAACATATGTCTCAAACTGCCTGAAAAGCTGGTGAAATTTAAACTGGATCCCATTAGACAAATCTGAAAAGATATGAAATCTTATTAAGTTTTAATTTATATTACATTATTCAGTTCATCTTAGGTTAGTTTGTCTGAGAAAGAAAACTCACACTTCAGAAATTGATCAGTCCAACACCATGGGGCAGTCATTGTTTATACTGATATTATTTTAAAAATGAGTGTGATGACATATGTAAAGAACACCATGAATAGGATTTTTTTWAAAAAAGAATGGTTGCTATTGTTTCATTAATTAAATCAAACATAGCTCAGATATCTGCATGCAATCAATTTTTTAATTAAGGCAGATAACTTTACTACTTAACTCAGTATTAGAGATTTTTAGACAAAATTTTGGTTAAAGATAAATTGGAAAGCATTWATTTTGGATTTTGGTATGTATTTTTCAGCCTAAACATAACTTCTGTTACAAATAAAAATTTACTTGATTTGTTGAGCATGTATTTTACTTATGAAGGATTTAGATGAGGACTCCTCTGTATATCTCCTGGGGACATTGTTTAGTGGTAGATGCTCAGTGATTGGTAAACTGTTGGACTCACTGACCATTTTATRGGTCTTTTCCAAACAAAATTATTCTATAATGTCTTTATTTCATAAAGTTAATAGGTTTTATTTTAATCTCATCTATAGCTTTTCTATATTTGGGGGTTTTTAGCAAAGCCAAACCCAGCTGTAATTAARACCCAATGTGTACCAGCCATTCTGATGTATTTCAGTGGAAGCTGAATCCAGCTCTCTATTGAGTTTTTCTGTGATATCAGCCCAGCCCTCCAGACTGAATTTATATGGATCTAAAGGAGCTGTCTTCTGTTCAACTCTCATAACTCAAGTGCTACACTTCTAAGAAGAATCTTTACAATCTCCCTGTGCCTTTACAAATGGATCTGTATTTACAACAGATATTCATGACAAGTCAGGAGCCATGTGGAACTCCTGATTCTCTTTCTATGTATATTTGTATCAAGGAAGAGTCAAAGACATTATTCACATCTCTTTCGGATTTTAAGAACTATTATGGGAGTGATGACTGTAAAAAATAGATAACCAACATTTTCCCTCCCTCCCATCAGTCAATATGCTCTTTTCCAGAATGAGCTTTATGAGTCATTGAATATATTTTCTCAAATGGAGCAATTTGTCTATTTCTTGTATGCCTATTAAAGAAAATTAGAAACATTTTACATGTAACACTAATCCACTTCATATTTTTTGAGATGTATTTGAGTAWTTTAGTCTTACTTTAATAAATGTGCAGCCATTAGTACATTGCAAAGGTCACCAATATGACATTCATGCACTGAATGACATAAACACTTTCTCTCTTTTACTTTATGACATTAGGTAAAACTTCTTTTTGACATGGGGAACTGCTTCTGAATGCAGTAGTTGTCCGTTCTTAATTTTTTTTCATTTTAATTCTACCATGCTTTGCGTCGCAAGAGGGTAAAAAAGGCTACAAAGGATTATTGGCTAAATTCAAGCTATGCAAATAATTGATCTGTGAAGAATTTAAACTAGTTTCATTTGCAAAAAAAAAAGCTAATACTCTTAGGAAAACACCATCTAGTTGTGCCGCTGTGCATCCTTTGTATAAAACCATAGGCATRCTTCCAAGATATGTAAAGAAGTACATGTTGTTCATTAGAAGTTGTTTCTCAACTAGCATGAAAATTTAAATTAGTAAAGTTACTTTGGTTTAGTCCTTCAGTTCTAGATATGTAAATACTATTCAGAATATTTTTCATGGAAGGATAGTTAGGCATATTGGAATGAATCAATTTTAAAAGTGTAACAAAAGAATATATAGTTTCTAGTTGGAAATGCAATGTGAAGGGCTCAGTAGGGAATAATGTTGCACTGCTCTGGGGAAGCAGAAAAAAGCCAAATAGCTTTTTCAGGGTTTAATTTCTTGGACATAAGAATACTAAAACTGAATTACGTAATTTATCTTTTTACAAAACAAATCTGTGGGCAGATACAAGATATATTTATGGTGTGCAATAGTGACTACTGCAAAACCTTACTAATTTACAGCTCTAAGAGTCACCTAAGAACAGAGTCAGTTTCCAGCACTAGAAATAGGGAATGATCTCAACAGGATTCAATAGATGTTTAGCAGCTTCAGTACTACGATTCACAYACCTTCTGTAGTGTTGCAAAAGGAAAGAGGGGTTTATTATATTTCAGAAAGATGAGATGGGGTTCTGGCTCCCAGAAGGCTCGAGGGAGGAATGAAGCAGAACCTCTGACATTCTGTTAATCACTGAGTATACTGAACAAAATATATCAGCTTCATTCCAGTCACATGTGCAGACTGTTCAGTATGGAAGCTCTAAGATCCTTTCTGCACTGAGTCTGTCAGCAGATTTGGGYAGAAAATATAATGATGTTTGTTATTTTGAGGAGGTGGGCATGAAGCTGATGCACAMCATCAAAAGTATTTATATAACTTCTATGCAATATTTTGGGAATCTGGAGATCTTCTTCTAGAACTGAATGGTAGCTGAAAATGATTTTGTGAATCAAAATTATGATRCAGGGGTCTAAAATGACAGATGAAAAATTCAACATAACTTTGTGAATTTAATTTCACAGACACTGAGTTGATGGTGAGCTCTAACGATATTGAATTCTATTATTTTTATACAGTTCAAGATATCAAAATTAAATGGATGCAGTATCAGATTTTATAGAAAACTTTCTATAAAGTCCTGTCAGAAGAACTAACTGCACTGAACTAAATTTAGACATTTTAATTTTGAACTGAATTTTGCTATTAAAGTCTGACACTGAMCATAAATGTAAAGGGCAGTATTTACATATCACCTTGAAGATGAAGTCTTTTCTTTTTAAGAACAATGTTGTTATAACCCGTTGGGGTTTTTTCCCCTAGGCCTCCAAAGAGTGTAATTATACAGCGGAAGCCAGAACAGGTGCATCAGACAAAAATATTGAGCATGGAATTCAAAAGATATGTCTATGAAAAGAAAAAAATCACRTTTAAAGTGCCTCTGTTCATTTATATCTGATGTAAGAACAAAAAGGAATACCAAATGAAGTGATGATTCAGCTAAATTTAGTCAATTTTTTTTTACCAGCATAAATTCTAAAAAGCATTCATTGACCWAAATGCATGTGAGCATATCAGTTATTCACTGGGGATTGCAATGCAGTCTTTTTTCTGTCTCTGAATCCTGAAGCACTGCATAAATTAAAAAAAGAAGTGCTGAAGGATTTTTGAATTAAGACTCTCTTAAAAACAAGTTGATTGATTTGTTAGGCTTGCGAGATAAAATAAGACTGCCTTTCCATCGTAACCAAAGTTTGGTGTTATTGCATAATTAGTGTGTAAGGGAAAGAGAGCTTCAAGWGGATGTACAGCAGTCATGGGAAGAGTGTTTTGATATATGGCAGTCATTTGTGCTGCTATCTTCTGCTTGACTGTCTAAATTCATACATTATTCCACCCTTTCATGTTGAAATTATGCAGTCACAGTCTTGCATTTTTACTGTGTTTCATCAGACTTATGCAAAATTTTAGAAAGGGTTATGAATAATTTTAATTTTTAATTTTTTGGAAGCAATTAATTTTTATTCTATCATTCTATCTATCTTCTTTGATACAAAGGWGATATAAGTATTTTGCAGACATAGATGCATTTAATGTCCATTTTAATTATAAAATAAATTATTCATATAAGAKATTTTATTTATAAATTAAAATAATATGAATTAAACTCAGGATTGAAAACACATGAGTTTTTAAATTGCTGTTACTGAAGATTTTGAAGATGCCATGAATGAAAGTAGTGATTATCAGAATACCTTTATACGTTGACAACCGCATTCATATGGACAAGATTTTCAGAATGTCTTCAACATTTCAGRACACAGAGTTCTTGGAAAATTGTGCATGAAAGGTGGTAAAAAGAATGCTCTTCACATTGGTAACAGCTTGGTTTTGTTCCCTCTAATACAAAATATATATTGTATATTTAAATGCATTTGTGTGATGACAGATGAGACCACCTGCTTTAATTAGGTTATTTTTGAAAAGTTAAACACAGTTAAAACAAAGACTCAGCAGCATCCAAGGAAGTGTGGAAGGCCAAGGCACCCAACAAGTAACCTGATCAATGAAAACAGAGCACACCAAAGCAAATACTCTCAGGACTGTCAAAGAAGAACAATTAAACTATTATCCCTTGTCCCACCTGCCAAGATGASTCAAGGAAAGTTTGAAGTTCTCTTCCTGGAGCACCATACAAACCAAAGGGGATGACTTTCCAAAGGGGTACAGTACTTATTTTGAGATGCAGGCAGAAGAGGGTTTTGAGGTGGAGCAGAGAGAATTTACAGATGGTATAAAATTATGGGCTGTCTTCAAGGGGACTGTAAAAATATATGAAACATTTAGAGGAAGGAACAAAAGCAGGGGAAGAGAGGGATCGAGCTGGGTCAGCAAGGGAAAAGGGGAATAAAAAGGAAAAGTAGGCAAAAGCCCAGCAAATCAGATGATTGATTACCATAGCCTGTCGTAACTTCTAATTAAACACAATCTAATTTCTGTTTGAGTCAATCCCTAAAACTCTGGGTGAAAATTGCTCATTAACTTCAGATTGGACCAGTGCTAGGTAGGAAGAGATCCATGTATGGAAATACCCAAGGCTGCAGGGATATTGAATGGAGCTGAAATGTGTTCTAGGAGTCAAGAAACCCACAGATGTGTATTTGTGAACACAGAGTGAGGGTGTGTCTCCATATAGCCTGACTGCAATCCCATACTGGAAGAAGGAGCAGGAGGAAGCCATCTCTGATCTTCACGTCAGTGTGAGTGCTGTGGGTGTTTATGTGGGTGCTGAACCCTCTCTATGTGTTTGGCCATGAGTGAGTGTGAGAGTGTGAGTGAGTGTGAGAGTGTCTGTGAGTATGAGTTTGTGAGTGTGAGTGTGATTTTGTGTGTGTGAGTTTTTGAGTGTGAGTTTGTGAGTGTGAGTTTGTGAGTGTGAGTGTGATTTTGTGTGTGACTTTTTGAGTGTGAGTTTGTGAGTGTGAGTGAGTTTGTGAGTGTGAGAGTGATTTTGTGAGTTTGAGTGTGAGTTTGTGCATGTTCCCATGCACCAGCCGGGAACACCCGCTCAGCCCGCTGTGGCACAGGGAACACAGACCCACAGCAGCTTCCCTTCTATCTCACTGCAATAAGAGGGACCCTGGAAGGATTCAAACAACCATATAATTACAAAGTATGACTAAATACCATATATTGCCAGTCTGCTTCCATAAGGTGCTGTGCAGATGCAACTCGACAAGCTCATTCTTACCTACAGCATTTAAATCCTCCTAGCTAGGAAATGAAAGCATTGACTGCAAGCTAGCTTGGACCAAACAAAGGTATTATTTCTTTTTAAGAGTATGATAAAAAAACTTGGTGATTCAGTACATTTCATTGTCAGAAGTGTTGGCAATGAACAGGCACTGAAGCAAGGAGAAGTTTCTCATGTGGGTCTCATAATCCCACCAGGGTGCCACTGTGTGCTGGTTACTCWGAGGAGTAGCACAATCTGTTGCARAATAAAAGGACCTGAGAGGCAGCTTCTGTAAGAGAATGTGTTCCCCTGCAGATATTTCTTGTGATGGCTCTCCATTTTAATTTTTAAATCATGGTCCTTTTYCATGCTGCAAAGAGGTTGGGGATTAAAATAATGAGGGTGTTTCCATCATTGCATCTCTGAAACGAGATTGCAGAGGGATATTTTGTGCACAGATTGACAAGGCAGAATGAACCCCGCTATTTCATTGCACATCTGTTACTGCCTCCAAAAAAAGAATATYTAAGCAGCTCACACCACCGAGTTGAAGGCTCTAAATTCTTTATAAAAAGTCTGTCATCAAAGCACTGTCTTATACCATCCCTGCTTAACTGGGGGACCAGATGGGATGATATGATGTGTTTCAGATATTCCCAGCACGTGCAGTGCTGCCAGAATTAACAAGAGTTTGCCATTCCTGCAGTTACACTGCTGACAGAACACTGAGGCTCTTGCAAGTGACAGAGCAGAAAGTGCTCTCGGAAATAACTTATTGACAGAAATCTATCAATTAAAAACAGTAACAGCAATATGTCAGAAAGTGATGTGATGCTGACAGTCTAATGTTTGAGCTTTAATTGAGAAAGGAACTCCATCAAGCTCTGTAGTGTACATACTTCTCATGTTAGAAGGAGCCATGGAAAGCAATCCTTTGATGTGTTTATCGCCTCGTGTGCCTTTCTGTTGTCTGGGAGGAGCTGCTGGGTTTAGTGTGAATTTGTTCTACTTCATCCCTCAAAAGTAAAAGCCACATTTGCTTTCTCTCCTCAGAATTCATCTTCTTTACCTTACTTTTAATTCACCTCCTACAAACCTGGAAATAAACTGTTGATCATTCTGAGGTAGTGGATTTTAGGGTGGGTTATTAAACATCTATCAGGCTTTGGTKTTTTTTTCCTCAGACCTTAATGCTCCATCAGATTATTTCATCTCTGTTTCCCACTTCATGAAATTATGATTTTGAAAAATTATGTTATCAGGCCTCTATAGCCCACYCTAATTTGTCCATTTATCTGCTTTCTTTTCTAATTTATCTTGGTTTGCAGGCTTCTTCTCTGGTTTCAATGCTAACGTTCTATTGCTGTAGCAAAATTACAGATGCTAATTCTAAGGACACATTTATATATTCTCTAGGATCTCATTAGCATGGGGAAAACTTTRGTAGCTCAGACCATTCTTAGGATAATGCTTTAGGAACAGGAGTGAGCAAGGTGGGAGGAAAATCACATATGTGTTACAGAAAATCAGGGATTTTGTTTATGTGCAGGAAGTACCAGTGGTAGACTGCAGGTTTGTTTTCTGTATACAGTCATAGAACTGAGAGGCCATAAAGACTGATGGAGCAGAGGCACTGTTCTCTCAGGATCCCAATCCCTGTTTATGGAGCACAAAGCAGCTGCGAGGCTGTGCTGGAAATATAAAACAGGTCCATCACTACACTGGGAACCAGGACGGGATTTCTTTTTCTTTTATTCCCATGCATCTCTTGGCTATTTGTGTCACCAAGACAAACATCTGTGAGCCATGAAGTCCTGTGAAATGCAGTTGCTGAACAAAAGCTTTGGTAAGCAAGACAGAGGTCACTGTTGAGAATATAGCACAGTGCCAGCACAGGAGAATGAGGACTAGAAAGGAAAAATTCCAAACAATTCTCATTTACATTCAAGACATTTTGAAATAAATTAAAATGAAAAGCTGCACAGTAATTCACCACGCACAGATGAAAGATTTGCATTTAAAAATAAAGTTGGTAATGCTCTCTGCAGTAACTCCACGCCTCAGCATTTAATCTTGGAAATATGCTCTTCCTCCCAGATAACAACAATGTAAATAATATCCTGCAGTTGTTAGCAGCAAAGTGACTCCTTATTCTCTCAGGTCAGTGGGAGTTTCAATACTTTTGCATAAACCTAAATCAGAACCTTGAAAGTTTTAGAACAAATTTGGTGCATCAGTGGGACTATTTATTAGTCTTTTATAAATAAAAGGCTTTGGAAAAAAACATAAATTAAGTTAAAGTTAACCAAAAATTACTCTTTCTGTGACTAAAAACATGAATACTGGTGGAATTTTGCATTATCATGAACAGTAGATTTCCAGGTTTAAGTGAAAAACCCTGTTCACCAAGAGTTTTAAAGTCGAATATTGGACTTAATGCAATTGGAAAAGATATGCCCTTAATTCTTTACTGTTACAAAAACCTTTCAARTGTCTGACTTGGAAGATGGACAAAGAATATCACTCCATCAAAAATCCTTTACCTTCCCAATGCATCCCACAGACAAAATGAGCAATGTGAGCAAACTCAAATTCACAATCTGAGATACATTATGAATACACCCGATACTGAAAAACTACGTCTCATTCTGTAA
The DNA here is from genome assembly GCF_030028575.1 of Malurus melanocephalus. Taxonomy (NCBI): domain Eukaryota; kingdom Metazoa; phylum Chordata; class Aves; order Passeriformes; family Maluridae; genus Malurus; species Malurus melanocephalus. The sequence continues at coordinate 594,718 of NW_026623454.1, forward strand.
AATATTCCTTGAGTTTCACTACCCTACTGACATGAAAGTGAGCTTGGCTAAATCTAGAGCAGCTTGAGCCCATCAGGATATTTGGGTGTGTGCATGTATGTCTAAAGCAGTTGTTGGAGTGGGGAACAATCAAGTATCAATAGCTGGTAAAAGACTCCACCCACAGAACAAGTCAAGGAGTTTSGTGAATCATTGTGTGGATATGCAAGAGTCTWGGTAACCAAATCATGACTCACACARCCCYTCTCATCTCCCACATAGATTTGGGTTTTCGAGCAATTTTCACTACAATTAGAGAYAGTCAGAGAAAAAGTAAAAAAAAGTCAGAGAAAAGTAAGTTAGATCTCTCTAGAGGGRAGAAAACACTGAAACAGATCAAGAAAAATGTAACATTTTTTTTCCCCAAGCTCACTCTGAGGAGATGGAAGACTGTTAAAGCCTTTATCAACCTGCACTGACATTGCCAGCTCCACAGAGGGATTGATAGCAGGCAATAATTCTGAAAGCCACAATGTGCATCCAAATTACGYACCCAGCACAGGGAAGAATGTCATCCTCCTCTGATGAAAAGTTCAATTTTCTTGAATAAAGCACACTTTCATCCACATTTCCTTGCCCTAGAGAGAATAAGAGACAAAAAACACATGGCAAAGAGTAGTTGGGCTTTTTAAAGAGTGACTGGCAGGAACTTTAGACGCTGCTGGTGAGTGCAGAACTGGAGGCAACACRGACGTGGCAACAAAACTAATCCTCATTGCATGGCCTATCCRTGACAGGMAAGGGGAAMAAGGGTACTGTGGAAATTAATTTCKTGATTAATGGGATTGAGCATCCATTTTGCTTTTGTTCTATTTGCATTGATTAAAGCTATCAACCCTCTCCCTTCCAAGGCTGTGGATGGACTCTCCCTGTGCACAGCTCAGTCACAGAAGGGCCCATGCTCTCTTTAGTTCTGCATCTTGCAGCGTGGTACAAACCAGAGTGAAAATGGTGAAGCTGGAGGTTGCTTCATTGGTATTTTAATTGCAGTAATATACTTYTGCTGTCATAAAATTTCACATACAATTTAAACTCGGTGGAGCCATGAGACATAAACTAGATAAAGGGGGAGATTTATAAGTAAATTCAGCACTGAACTGGAGGATTAATGAGAGATGRAGCATTCTGGTTGCAACATTAGTCTCTGAAATGGCATTAATAACGTTATAGAGGAAAAAATGATATTTTATATTATAATCAAAATTTCATTAGCATTTCAATAAACTGAAAGTCAGTGCTTAGAACACCAGCAAAACTAATCATTTTTAAAGTCCACAGTAGGTCTGCAGACGACTTGGTTCATTTATTCTAAATGTGCATTTTAATAGTCCATTTTGCCTTTGGAAAAACAAAAACTTGTGACAATTTCAAGATTGATCTTTGCAATTGAGGGTGCTGTATAGGTGCAAGAAAATGCAACAGCATAAAATGTCCATTTCCCTCTTCTCCTTCTCTCCCCCCACCCCCAACCCCCCTGCCGGGAACTACACTCRAAAACAGGGCCCCATTTTATTTCTAAGGTAAAGTGCCTGTGCATATTTGAGAACAAACAGTAAAGGAGAGAATCCTGACTGATAAATCATTCAAATAAGTGGTCCAGCATTATTGGGTTGTTTTACTGGGTGTGATGGACTGACCCTGGTTGGATGACAGCTGCCCACAATAATAGTTCCTCTCTCACCTGGCTGAAGATATCCACACCAAGAGCCTCYATTAGATATTTGTGCTCCCTTATGACTCTTTCAAATCTTCTTGTATAAATGTTTCTGTGAGTTCYTTCCATCCCTAAATAATGAAGAGGGTCCTTGGGCAGACATGAGAGATTTCCAGCAGCTGAACAGCCCAAAGGAATGTACTGATGGGAAAAAAGGTGGGGAAAAGTGGGAGAAAAAGGCTGCATACAACTGCCATGAACACTTGATTGAGAAAGAAAAAAGCTCACCAGGACTCATTCAGGTAATTTCCCCAATCAGGAAAGTATTGAAGGATGGGATTTGAGTGATTTGAGTCAGAGGTCTGACATACTGAAGTTCATCAAATTAGAGCCAGCCTGTTCCAGACTGTTTTTTTCCTAGATTAAGTGTACTTTATGGAAAATATGAAAGTGGTGTGGATYAGGAAATCATTTACAGAAGAAAATGCATTTAGGATACCTCTGGTCTCCAGCATTCTGAGAGTGAGAGGATTACACTTAAGGACACCTTTATCAATCAACTGTGGAAGAATTCTCTCCCCTCTRCTTTCTTCCATATTTTGCTTATGATTCCTATATCTCATAACACATATTATTAAATTAAAAATAAAATTAAGGACATTTTTTCTATCTCTTTTTCTTGTCTTTCTCCCTCTGCCTACAGTACATAAAGTCTGTTAATCTGATTTGTGTTTCTCCTCTTTTTCCTATGTTTTAATTGTTTGTAGTTTYCCCCCCAAGCCAGAGAAGTTACAAAGTGGTAGGGATTAAACAAGTCCTGATTTATTTATGCAGAAGAAATAATAAATGCATTTCCAAAACTGTAATTTTTTTCTTGCAGTTCTTTGAATCCCTGAAGAGTCACATCATTCAAATCACTAGTTTTTAGTAAGCAAGCAGCTGGATTCTGTTGCACTTAATCCTGATAATTCAGGCTCATCTACAATAAGGATGTAGAAGAAAAATAAAATCTTGGGTAGTACATTTGAGAATCTCATGTAAGAGACCTCTAAGATCATGCTTAGTGTCAACTTTATAGCATTTGCTAGCGTTTAGTTGTGGAAACATCCATATTATCTATAGAAAATTATCCTAATTTACAAAAGTAGAGCTGCTGGATGCTGAATGTTTTCGCACTGGTAATTTTCATTGAMCAAATATTTTTTTCTGGAAATTTCTAGGGGGAAAACCAAGCTATTTTTTAAAATTTCTTACCTCTGTTAAAAAAATAATAACCACACAAAAGAAAAGGAGAGAGGGAAGTAAAAGCTGTCTTGTGCTTACATGTCTGAGCCTTGCTTCAGRCATTTCAGCCTTTGGGGAGTGAGCCCAAGTGATTGCCTGCTAGGGGAAGACCCCAATTAATCCCAGCAGTTTGACAAGTCACTGCCATCACCCAGAGCCTGTGGAAATCCCGTCCCTATCCTGTGAACAGCCCCTCCACTGTGGCAGTCAGAATAAGCACAGCAAGCACAGATCTGTTTGTTTTKCCAACCTCTCAAGAGCAGCACTCGCTCAGGTCAGCGGAGGTGACAGCAAAGGCACCGAGGGCGCTGAGGAGGAGGAGAGGGCAGCAGCAATCAGGGAGGAAAGGCTGCAGGGTGCAGCCTCTGATGGCCACAGATTTGCTACCCGAGGAGTTTTCTCTTWAGAGGAGCAGCCACCTCTGAACCCCTGCTCCCTGTGTGACCGCAAGCACAATCCGCAGCCTTGCACTGAGCAGCTTCCTGCACTGACTAAAACTGTGAATTAATCAGCTACCATCTATTTTCTACTCTAGAGGCATGTAAATCTAGCTTCTCATTAAATTAAAGYCCAAAACTGTGTCCTCTGCTGTTATCTGTATAAAACTACTTTCTTCCCTCCAAAGTAAGTGTGGCAACTAAAAATACGCCTAATTATTTTACCCACTGACCCCTGATTGCTATCTCCATGAATTTACAATCAAGCAAACATTTAATTTAATTTAATGGAGAGGTGCACACTTACTTCAGAAATCTGAATATATTATGGATTACCAGATGATAAATTTGATAACGCAGCTGCTGTGTTCTGCTCAAATGAGAGAAGAAAATTGCCATGAGGGTTTTCACTCACTGATTTCTCCTGGTATCAGATGGCTCTGTGGAAACAATTTTCATTTCAGTCACACAAAGAGTTTATTTGATCTGGCTTATTAATAAAAATTGAAAATCTTTCTTATTATTTCTGGGTTTGATCAGGCTTCAATTCACTCTATTGGCAGATTTAAGTTTTCCCTAATCCTTGTTTTCTAATGGTCTGTGTTATTCCTAAAACTTTTGATCTACCGTGCTTTTCAGATTTTTCTGTTTTACTTGGATAACACCTGAGGAGATTCATTTTATCTGAAAACTGGGTATAGTCTCACAAAGAAACAACACAGCCTGCAGGATGACACCTTAAATTGTTAAGAGGTTTTTTTCCTGAAACTCTGTCTTATTTTTAGAAGGGTTTGGCTCTCAGCTGTTTTCTCCACATTTTGCACCAAGCTCTGACTCTTGTAAACCCAGGCTTTTCTCAGCTCCCCGCAGGAGCTTGTGGCTCCAGGTGACGAGACATGGGATTTCAGCATTTCTCACCCTTAGGAACAGGCTGTTCCTGTTGTGCCTTCCATGTGCAGACCTGGCTGGGATGGGGTGATGTGATTGCACTCAGGAGCTCGGTGGTGACAGAAAAGAGCAGCAGAAGAACAGAAGAGAGCAGATTGGACATATGTCACCAAGGCAGCGCCAGTGCCACGTAAAGCAGCAACCTTGCAGGGATAGGGAGGGAGAGCAAAGGGTTTGTTTGGTGCTCCAACACCTCAAAAAGCCACCACATCCCCCTGGCTGCCCTCTGTGTGGCAGGGATTGCACCAAAAATCACAGCYTCTTGCTATTTCAGTGGCAATTCCTGCATGAGTTGGTATTTTTCCAGTTCTGAGCTGAAACTTCAGACAATTCTTTGGGTTTTAGTAGGTTTCTCCTGATGTGTAGATGACAAGCCCATGGGGTAAATCTGAAACTGCCTGTAAATACAGTCAATGAATATTTGAGTTAATTCTCAGTCTCTTGCTTTAGCTCCACCCTTCTACATATTGTTTTAGCAATATTCATTTACATATAAAATAAATGCAACTCATAGCTGTGCATCTACTGAATTATGATTTTTAGAAGTAAATTATAATATTGTATGTRCATTATTACCATTTTCAGTAATGAGACAATATCCTTTTTTTCTCTTGCTTTGGATTTTACTAATTAAATCTTGGGGGTTTTAACACTTGAACTTTTGATTAGCACAGGCTATGTACACTGACACSAAATACTTAGTCTGAATCACCATGCAAGAGCTACACTTTTAAAAATAGCYATCTGAAATATAGGTAGGAAAATGYATTGYTTTAATTAGAGAAAAACAGAGCTTAATGCTCAGGGAGTGCAGATTGTATTGAAGTCACAACAGAATTGCTTCCTACCATTATGAAATTCTTTTGGGGTAATTTAGGGTAAATTGTACTTTGTTCAGAGACTGGAGARCTGCTTCTGATAAATTTTCTTTCTCTGTTTTTCTTGACTAGAATTCTAACTTTCTCTGATGTTTAAAACACATTTCTCTTTTTAGCAATARTTTTGGCATGTGTTGCATCCTGAAGAAAATTGCTCACATCCTAATGAAAAAGTTTATCTGGACAGACTGTGACACTAAATTTATGATTTCTAAACTAAGTGTACAGTCTTTAATTTTCCCTGAGTTTTGTGTAAATATCCCAGGTTTTAAGAACTCAGCCTAAAGCATCTGTGATCCCTTTGACATGAATTGACCTTCTGACCATGGACTTGAGTAAAATCTGTTGAATAATTCACCATAAGTAGTACTCAGTGTGAGTTTTGACATTTTATTGTCATAGACATACCCCAAGTAATTCTAATACTGGTTATTTTAATAATTCATCTAGGTCTTTGACTTCTAATTTTCATTCAGTTCTTTGGTCAGAGAGGGGCAGGGATGTTCCTTCCATGACAGGAGGTTGCCACAAGTTCCAGTGTGTGTCATGAATGAAAGATCAGCTGCAACTGCAACTTTTTCTGGATTCTTTTGTTACATTCACTGAGGGCTTTTTCTTTGTCAATACATTTATTCTATAGAAACAAAAATACACATAGCAGAAAGACTTCCTTAGAAACTCYRATTATAGAAAAGCTGGTGATAATATATGTTGTCTTTTATTGCACCTTAAGCTTAAAATACTTCCCCAGGAATCATTCTCACTGTTCTCAGTCCCTCAGCTCTTAATTTGGTGTTAAACTCAGTTATTCTCTCTTCTTCTGCAGAACTGCTTAGGTATCTGTAAAGAAACTCCAATTCCACGGGAAACAATTGAGGCATTTGTTCCCTGAAAGGCCTCAGATGCAACATGCTTTAGTAATATTATGTAAAATGTTACTAATAGCYGTTAGATAGATGAGGACTCTGATATGCAGGATTTTAGTACTTGGCAAAGAAAGATTTATTAGAAATTTATTAGAAATAAAAGAGCTGAAAAAAACATCCCATAATCTTTATTGCAAACTCCTAGTTTTTCAGCTATGGCTGAAAAAAAAGTTTTACTAATGCCTCCTCCTAACATATTCTATACATGATTCTGGAGTTTCTTCCTAATGTTAAGCTGAGACAATGATACCTCTGGCCAAAGATATTCAGAACACAGAAAATCAAAATTTTCACAAATTTTTAAAGATTTTTCTTCTTTTCATCTTTCTTCTTTCTACTTTTCTTTCTTGTCTACTGCAAATTAAAGTACATAATTAATAATTATGACTGTTACTGTTCTAGTCACACAGCAACCCCAAAATGRGGACAGAATAATCACTGGTGTCCTGAGGAAAGTTATGGATTGCATAACTCTGATATTATTGTTCCTCTGAACAATTTCTGTGCCTGGTCCAGGTGCTTTCACATCACAAGTGGGAGGGAGAAGGGAATTACTGGAGAGGTGGCACACACTGAAGCTTTTACAGCATCATAGGGTTTCAGACTTGTGAGTTAAGTCCTGAAGTACAGTTATGTAACACCATAATAATCAGTAATCATGAAGAAATTTGAAAAGATATGTGGCAACACTGTGTGCAGTATCATGTTCTGTTTATTTGTTATTTAGCAGCACTAAAGATGAAAATATTTTCTGTAGAAATTATTCACATCTAAGCAGCATTAAAACATTATTGTTTCCACTTATGAGAAAATCTCCGTGGTTCAGAAACTGGCCCTGGTTTCTTCTTGGCCTTTCCAAATGTTTACCTGGTGGCAGCTCTGGGGAGCTGGCTAAACAACGTGACTCTGCAAGGGTTTTGACCTTGATGAGGCAGACCTCYAGATAAAAAGTAATAATAAAAGTTGTAAATTGCTAGTAATTAGAGAAGAGCTAGCTTTGCAGAGCTCTAATGAGTGTAAACATAATTAAACCTCATAAGATAGCATCACTGGCTGCAAAWTTCTAATAATTATAAACATAATAAAGTCCCTTTAGACAGTGTCTTTCCGAACAGTCCCATGTGAACAGCATGGATATAAGGAAAATATGTACAGATGGTTTTGTTCATAATAGCCTGTTACAAATCCCAAAATATACTGGTCTAATGGTCTATTTGTCAAAACTGGACAGGAACTTGAAGCTTATTAAATGAGAACTCATGTGTGATTTAAACCTGGAAATCACAAACACTGAATTCCATTAGGCAGTCCAATAATAAGTTCTCTATACATTATTTTATTAAATATAATAATGTGGTGTGGGGGGGTGGTAATACTATTGTATCCTACGCATGCTGCAGCACTACAAATTTAGAATATGTGGATCAGTGTTAACTGAATTTCTTCAAAACCTTAATGGAAGAAACTAAGGACACTCTAGGGACAGTGGTCAAGACTATTTTTGTTTTATGAGCGAGAACTTACATACACTCTTGGAGGAGAATAGCAAGTCAGGACCCAGGTTCACAAAAATATTTTTTCTCACATGAAAGGTTAGAAGGAAGACAATCTCTGCTTATCAGAATTCTGAAACATAATTCAATAAAGTTCAGAGACATGAGAATATTGTCACCGTATTTGCTGCTGTACATCTGCACTGTGAAAGAAATGTTCCTGTTAACCAGAAGCTTTGACTTGGCAACTCTCCTTTTATCTTATTTTTCCAAAATGAAATAATACATCCTTCCGATCTTTAACACATAGAAAATAGAAATTACTAGAAAAAAATCACCTTTCTATAAGCTTTCTATTCTTAATGGGACCTAACAAATTGTTTTTATTTTATGATTGAAGGAAGTTAGACAGCTTCTACCTCTACATTTTCRACTAGATCTGAGCATTTAAATTAGYTAGAAGCTGGGATCTAAATGAACATTCATTTGGTGCAGTTTTTCTTTAATCAAAATGCGGTCCTGCCAGATTTCAAATGGGAACAGGTTTCAATGGAATATGTTTATTCCAGCATTTGACAAGAAAAGTAAAAAATTTCCATCTCTTGTTTAACTTTGAAGCCCATTGGGGGAGGGGGTTAGATGAAACATTATATATTCTTTTATATAAAATATACAAATTATATATATCAGTACTGTAAATTTTTATTCAAAAGGACAAAGTAAAAATACATTATCTAAATTAAACATTTCAAATCAGTGGGAGCACAATTCCTTTTCTAAAGCAGATCTTAGTTTTCCTTTCCTGTGTTACCCACCTCATCTGTTGGGTTTGCCAAGTGCAGGACACCATTGCCCACTCCATATATAGCACAGGAAAATGCAGCCAGGCCTTCCAGCATCTCTGTGTGAAGCACTTGATGGCTGGCAGGAGAGCTAAAAATTGTGCTCAACTATTCTAGAGCTTCAAAAACTGTCAAAATCCTATCTAGTTTGTCTAGGAGATAAAATTCATATGGTGTTTTTCACATCCAAGCAAGTCTTAATTGTTCCCTTTAATTTCCAAACTAAGTACATATATATATACACATATTTGCATATTGCATATTGCATATTTTTCATTTAAAATGAACCATTATTAGCTAGTTAGTCTCAGTTTTGACCTCTGTGAAGTCAAAAATCATGCGTTTTCCTTAGAAATCATTTGTGTGTGTATTTTATGAAAACACAGAGTCTTTATGGAACTGATAAATGGAGTATACAAAAGCCGCTTTGAAATAAATTTAGTAAGGAACTATCTGTTTATTACTGCACAGATTACTTGCTGACAATAAACAAGTTTTTAGATGAAAGAACTTCCAGTGAGGGTTAAAACTAATTGACTTTTGTTTGGTTGGTGTTTCATTGTAAATCCTCAGGAAGCTTGAAAAGATTGCTTTAGTCAATTTGCTGAAGCAGGCTTTCATTAGAGATATACTGAGCAGTGCTTTAATCAGTACATGAATCCACCAATTTCAGATAATTGGTGCTAATCATCATTTCTCAACATAAAAGGACTTGAGCAAGGATTTTTGTCAACAGCCAAGTTGAAAGAGACACGAAAGCGTGAGGCCTTTCTGTCACCTTGAGAGCTCACCCAGAGCTGTTTGCTGTGCTGAACTTGTGCTCCATGTACCAAAGGCTTGATAAAAATTATTGCATACCTGGAATTATGAATCTTGCAGCAATCTGTTGTCCAAGTGTAGGTGCCCAGGTGCATTTCCAAACAGGAAAAAAGGACAGGTAGCATCCCTGTTCATCTAACAGGCACACAGAGAATTGTGTTCAGGGGGCTAAGCTTACTCCCTCCTTASCACAAGGGGATAATTGCACCCAGGCTGCTTTCTTTTGGATGCTCCTCCATCCCTCCTCACCCCTGAGCAGTGACCAAACACTGTTTGGAAATCCAAGCAGTGAGTTTAGACAGGCCACAATTTTGCCATGGACACTGCCAGCACTTCAGCACCACGTTTTGTGTTCTATTACGGATGTGGCCCCTTTTCACAAAGGCTGAGCTGCCTGAAAAATGCTTTCCAAGACACTCCAGCCATTTAAGAAACACGGGAACTGGGGGGAAACTTAAATCTGCTCTCTACTACCGTGTAGTTATAAGGCAAAAAGATGAGAAATTCTTTGCTTTTTTTAAGAAGTGTTGGCTATCATGTTTGAAGATATTTCTTTGATCACTTGCTTGAAAAGAAAAACTGGCGAGTCCGATATCTTTGTTAGCCCTGAAAAAACTCAAAGTCCCAACTCCCTGTCTATTAAAGACTAGGCTTCCCTCAAGTCATGCTAGAATGAAAAAAACAGAGCATCCTCTTGCCCTGCTCTCACTAAAAATGGTCAGTTGTACAGCAAAAATAATTACTCATATGTGACACAGGAGAAAAAAAAATGTGTTACTKCACAGTGGGGCATCAGATTGCAATAGGACAGCTGTGACCCAACCAACTGTTCTGGAACGCAGCCTGGCCTCCCACTCACACTGAGAGCCAGGACAGGCGGCKCCAAGCACACCTTGTACCTTGCTGCAGACCTTACCCAGAAGATTTGGACTATAATTGTCAAAATTTCTCCTCATCTCACCCAAACAATAGTTAAGATTGGTTAGGTTTTTTTTACCAGCCATGGAAGTATTCTGGGTTTGAATCCCTTCAATGCTGAAAAGGGAATTTAGCTTATTTATTTCTTTCAGGATAAGTGCTTTAAATCATAAATTATGATATAAAAGTTGGGAACAGATTTATGTTTTTTAACATAAATAAAATAAATATTTATGTTACTTTAAAGTTAGATTCCTGCAGTGCATTTTTCAACCAACTAAATCACATGTAAGTTTTCTAGAGGAGGTAGAAGGTGTCTCAGCAGACTTGGGTAAATAAATGCCTGGTTACTAGATATGTCTACTCCCACTTGGGTTATTGAAAGTAGGTTTAAAAAAAAAGTTAGAGTTTAAAAATGCAGGTAATTTTTTACATGTATGATATTTAAATTATTTGACTCTGACTTTATACCCCTCAGGTGGCTTTTATGAGAAAAAGATGGCATAAGTCTAACAACAATGTACAGGGCATGACCTCCCCTGGTAAGTAATTTTTAAAATTTCAGTCACAGAATTCAAAGACAGGCAAATGTTGCACCAAAAGGTTTCTAGATGTTGTTGCACAGGACAGGAAACRTTCTTCATCCAGATTTCTGATTTTAAGGCATTTTTTGACGTTARGAACATAATAATCACCTTCTTGGAACAGATCAGTACTCCATTCTGTCTGCAAGGGACTAGTTGGAGGCATAATGTTGTAATGCTGCATCTGAAAAATCAATGCAAAAYCATTATCAATGCAAAATCATGAACAATTTGGCTCTATAATAATCTGTCTAAAATCATATTCCTCYTATGTATCATCTTATGCTTCATTTTAAAGTATCCACTTTGTAAAATATAAATCAACTTTCTGAGCAAAATACTATCTTCCCCAGAATCAGCTTTTCTTCTGCAAGATGAAGTGATCGTCTTTTCACTGCAAAAATGTCTGAAATGTGGTCAGKAAAAAGATGGTTTAAAATAGATGGCCATTGTGGTGTTTTCTGGCGTAAAATCTGTGCTACACAATACTGTAACCATGCATTGTATGATCTTAAACTACCTGAAATCCATTWGGGCTTAACTAAATTAATGCACAGGTTTTACAGCCTATGTTGTCTTCCATTTTGCAAAGTTCAGCTGGCAAAATATAACAGGATGAATTTTGGGCTTTGTTAGGCATATCTGAATGGAGAGAACATAATGTTTTTGAAGAAGAATGTGGAGCTTTAGCCACCTGTCTCCAATTATACTCAGTGTGACTGCAAGATTAAAATGCCATCTAGCTCACTGTGAAAATATGTCCCATAGCATCTCCTTTTAGCTCAGGAGCATTATTGCTAATAACAGCCCAACAGAGAATCAATTTTATTTTGATACTCTCAGTGATTAAATATTTTATACAGAACTCTGGCAACACTTTTTTRAGAACTCTCTAACACAAAATTGGAGTTGGACACATGTACTGGCAGAGAGAAAAGCTGCATGTGAAACAGCTTTTGGTAATTGAATGACTAGCACAAATGGGTAGCCAAGAGAAGTACATTCACCTGAAAAATACACAGGAAGCAGAATATAGAACCAAAAAAGCTGTGAAATAACTATGTTAACAAGTATTGATTTCAAGTTAAATTATCAGACTGGAATGATATTATTATTGTTCATGCTGTTGTTTTTATGTTTTTGTTATATTCTTATTCTCATTCTTAGTCTTAGTCTTAGTCATCGTCTTCGTCTTCTTCTTCTTATTATTATTTTGATATTTTGAGTCCATGGCCACTTTGCCCTTTAAAAAAAAATCTATGTAAAACTGGCCATTATTTTGGTTAATAYAGTACATCAAATTCTGTTACTGGAATTGATGCCAGATTTACTTTCTAAACCTCCTCTATTCTTATTCTGCRTTACAAGTCTCCAAGGTTGCAGCACCCTTGCAGAAGCAACTGCAAGCCATAAACAGTTATACACAATCTTTTCATTTCATAATTAAGTATTATTTCTGCCAAACTCACACCTTGAAGGTAAAAAGATTAGCAAATCTGGGCTATGCTGATAGAAACATTAACTCTGGAGATACTGCTGAAAGTATCATTATTATATTTAGTGTTTAAATGTGATTTTCCATTTTAAGTTTCGGATGTTTCATTTCAATGTAAAACTGGTCCATTTGCATTAACTATAGCTGTCTATAGTTTTCTGCATTGCTTAGCAAGTGTTCTGATTTGAATTCCTTTCTTCAAAAAAGGCCAAAATGGTCTCTGAGGGTAGCCATTGAACCAGACTCAGAAATTTCTATCTCACATTTTTCATGCACAATTCAGATCCTAAACAGGACAGTTAGGACTGTCTTYACTACCTCATACAGTAATATTCTTTAGAGAACCTTCTGGAGAAGGTTAACAAGCCAAGTACTGGACTTCTTCATARCAGGGATCTTTGAATTATCTTTACATCAGTGCACATTTCTTTCAGATAATAATAATTCATAATCAGTACATTGAAGAAATCTAACAGTCTGCATTTGGTTTACAAAGAACTAAAGATGCTAATTTTCTAGAATAATTTACTTTTGAAAAAAAATTGTCCTTTCTACTGCTTAGTGCTAAAGCATTTAATGATTCTGTTACATTTGGAAAAGTTGCATCTCCCATTTTCAAGTGGGGCAGATCAGATCAGACATGCAGAACTGAATCCCTGARTGTCCACAAAGTACAAATTTGGATTCAGATCTTGTGATGCCCTGTTCCAGTTCTGGAAACAGCAAAGAYCATACATTAAATGATATGTTGAGAGTTATAATATGGACCCTCCCTGGGTGGTGCAAAAACACTGTGACAGAGATAGAAACAGACTTCACATGTTTTCTGTGCCTTTGCATCCTGTTTCATCCTTCAGCACTGTACTCTACATAAAAGAATGAATTTCAAAAGGGCATAAATGATCTGTTTGCATTACCATGATTTTGCAGAACAACATAACCCCAATGCCATTCCCTGTTAAAAGAAAGTTTATCATAGGAGCCAGGACAGTATTCAAAAAAAAGCATCCAAATGATCAAGTGTATGAACTATAATTCAACGCACCACAATTTAAGACATTGTAAACACCAAGATAGAGAGGACTCTGTACAGATGACTAGAACAGCTGTGTTTCCACCCTGATGAATGAAGGAGTTTTCTAAAAGCTAGTGTGGCTGTAGAGTTGATTTTAGTGCACTCCTTGGCATTTTCTTTATTGAAAGGAATGTCTTTGTTGTACTTCTTGTAATGCCAGCCCACTGCCATCTCCTCTGCTCACTCAGGCAGCTTTACTCTTACCTCTCATCACCTGAATTTTGTGCAGAATCATCAGTACCTGAGAGTTTCTGATGCCGCTGTCGAGGYACAGCAAAGGAACTTTTTATTCTTGTGCACCTGCTGCATATAGATCTTTACAGAAGATTTATATKAACTCAGAATACTGTCACACTCCAATCAAACTTCACAGGGTCATAGAATATCCAGAATTAGAAGGGACACRGAAGGATCACTGAGTTCAACTCCAGACCCTGCACAGGACATGCCCAAGAGTCRCACCCTTTGCCTGAGAGCATTGTYCAAACACTTCTTGAGCTCTGTCAGGTTTGGTGCTGTGACCACTGCCCTGGGGAGCTGTTCAGTGCCCAAACACCCTCTGGGGGAAGAACCTTTTCCTGATATCCRASCTAAATCTCCCCTTCAAACTTCAGCAGTCTCTACCTATGGAGTCTCAGCTTCAGACAAGACAGAAATGTGTGCAGTCCAGAGACTTCAAAGAGTTACAGCACAGCTGTTTCTGGGAAAAGGAAACAAAGAGTTGCCACCACAGCATGGTGGTACATCCAAGAAAAAWTTGTGAAAACTATTTCCAGCACCATGGCACTGTGTGGATGTGAAAGTGTGTTGATCTTGTTGCAGCAACACTCCATTGTGCCCTGCAGACATATTTCATTCTGAAAGAGTAGTTGCACCATTTTTTGCCTTAAATTAGAGGAAATTACAAGAACACAGTGAACACCTTAGTATTTTTAGCTTCTTCAGTAYTACACACTTTCACAGCCATGCTATTATGAATAAAAATAGTTCCCCATTGCTATCCAGCAGTTACAAGCAGTCATTCAGTGTATTTTCACAAAAGGAAAACAGGTAAAAAAAATTATCTATTCAGTAATGGAGATAGCACTATGACATGGGTCCTTTTGGTAAAGCCATAACCCTAACAGATTTGTCCCATTTAGAGATAAATTTAAAGCCAAATAGAAGATAATTTAATGTCTGGAAAATGTATTAGCTSCCCAATAGATATTTATAAAATAGCCAGGCAATTTTGAGGGTGGTTTTCTGACTTTCTGGGCTTTTAGCCATTTACTTTTTGCTGTTTTGCCTACCTCTTGCTGTGAAGTTATATGTGCCTCAAAAGTCCAGAAGGACTGGAAGGTGCACTTATAAGAGCTGTGTCGGTTGGTTTTGAACCTGAAACTAAAATAACAATTTTTTTCTTCCCCAGCAAATGAAACGGTAGTAATGGTACAGTTGTTTTCTCAAATCTAAAGGTAAGGAAGAAAGATAGCAAAGCCTATTGTTGCAAGTTTTGGTGACAATAAACCCCCATCCAATTAAAAAGGACCCCTCACTGTCTCAGGGRTCAGCATTAATAGCTGTCAGGTAAATTCACATATGAAAGGAAACTTCAGGTCAGAGTTGGCCACTCTGTGTGGGGGATCACTACACATGCTGACAATAGATCAGGAACAGTTCTTTTTTTTATCCTTACTTCAATCTATCTTACATCAATAAATTCAGTTGCATTGTTAAGACTTAGTGTCCTATTGCTTCAAAATGAAACAAATGTTGTGTTTCATGRAACATCTCTGTATAATGTTATATTTAGAGATTTACTTATTTCTTCGGCTCAGCCACCAGCCCAGGATAGACTTGCAAAATGGATTATATCATCTGTATGTCAAGGGATCAGGAGCAGCAAAATCCACTGTCATTTACTTTATTTTTCTCTGAAACTGAAAGAAAGATACGAAATATACAAAACTTATAAACAAAACAAGTGAAAATACTCTCCATACATAACTAATATACTCTCCATATAAATATATATAATAATAAAATACACAAAGCAAGCTTAGTTAAATACAGAGATAGATGACTTGAATCCCTGATAACCTGAGAGCCACTCCATCTCCTGTTGGAAGTTGTTCCTGGTCTGACCCTCACATCA
This sequence comes from Malurus melanocephalus, assembly GCF_030028575.1. Taxonomy (NCBI): domain Eukaryota; kingdom Metazoa; phylum Chordata; class Aves; order Passeriformes; family Maluridae; genus Malurus; species Malurus melanocephalus. Next base: position 610,247 of record NW_026623454.1, read on the forward strand.
GTATAAAGAATCACCAACTCAATTAACTTTATTTAGGCATTTTCAGATTTTCAATAGACTCTTCTATGTGTAGCGGATGACCTGCACTTGTACCTTGGCAAGTAAAGTCTTGCTCTTTTACTACTTTTTATATTCTTTTATCGAGCATAATTTATGATTTTTAAGATGTTTTCCTGTTTGAAAAAAAATGTAATTGAGTAATTAAGGATTTTCAGCCTCTTCAAAAAAATAGGCACCTTTTGCTGCATTGTATTTTCAAGTTCTATACTTTTAAAACATGAAGGGTTCCTTTATATATGGAATTGAAAATTATTACTATTGAATGAACTGGGTGACATAACATCTCAAGAAAGGGTTATAATATGGTTAATACTCCAACAGAAAAAACTGYAATGGAATCTAATTTTTGAAAAATKAATCTGCAGGGATTCAGATTGATATTGAAACATAAAAGTTTAACCAAAGACAATTAATTGAACAAACTAGCCCTAAACCATTTGTCGTAGTTTTCAATCAAAACTGAAACATCTTTCAAAAGTCTGCCATGTAGATACTATTGCAATTATGTGCTTAAAACAGATATTCATCTGTTCTTCTGTCTTGAGAAATCTAAGAAACAACCACTAGTACTCACAGTGTTTTACAGTTTAAATGTTAAAACTGTCATTGGTATTTTGAGTGATGGGGATTTAAAAATTCCATTAATGTAGTAACATTGTTACACATTCGAGGGCTCAATATTCCAAAAGATCAAAACCCAGTTTGCCATCCTAGAGATCTATAAATTGAGAAAATCCAGCTTATATTTTTTGTGTCAGCAGTCAAACATACCAACCATGTTAACCAACACAATGGAATATTTTAAAGCTTTTCCTAAAGAAGGCAATAGGGATTTATTAAAAACATCTTGACTSACTTATATAGGCGAAGAATGGAATATAACTTTGTAAGTTTAATTTTAGGCATCAATTGTTTTTTGGTTGGAACTTCAAAAATATTCACGGGAAATTTCAGCTTATGTCATTAAGGTGGGCAAAGTTAGAAGTGGGTGAAAATGCTTTCTTACAGAGGGAAATCTTGATCAGTCTTACCATTAGATAAACTCAGCTCCAAGGTTTTGCTTTTTTTACATTTATTGAAATTTCTCTTAACTTGTACTGAAAAAAGACTGTGTATTTTAGCCCTCTGTGTGAGGGACCTCATTYTGTGAGGGACTCACCTTACCCTACCATTCTCTCCCAAATTCTCTAGTCCAMACAAGTCATGCAAGCTCTCTCAGCAGAGTCATAAGATGTAAATATCTCCAGTGACAGAATAGTTCTGTCGAAATCTAGAGATCAGGATGGCAAATATCCAGAAAAAGCATTTCTAGAAGTGCTTCTCCTTTGTTGACCATAAAAAGCACATCAGTGATGAGCCTAAACTGAACTTTCAGCTTTTAAATTGCAAAAGTTATATGTGAAATTCCAACAGTTTATGATCTTCCTTAGCAGGCCACCCATAAAATATATTTGGTAGATCATAACCCATTCCTCCAACACGTGTTTGGCTTCTAATTCATGCAACTGTTTATGCACATGAGTATTTGAAATGGAGCCGTTCCTTCCATAGTGGAATGGCAGTGTGGGGTGGCAGAGCGAGGGCTGTAGCACCAACCAGTCCTCACCTGTCCTCTCAGACCCAAGACAAGTTCTCTGACAGAGATCAGTGTCTTCTGATACAAACAATTTAAGATTTTATRTGTATACTTCTCTATGAAATAAAATCTCTATGAAATAAAGCAGGCACTGAGCCTGTTTTATTGTAACTTCAACAATAATGACCAGTGTCAGTTTCATGCTCTGTTATTGGTTTGCTGGTAGCAAACTGAGCCAGGTGCCCTTCTAAAGTCCGAGTAATTAATCTAGAGGGTTTTCAATCTTCCTGTGTTGCTTTGAGTTATTCTGAAATTTAGCTGATAAAAAAAAAATATTTGTTGTTCCCCGATTAGATTGAAAAAATAATTAATGGAGTCCTTCATTATTGCACTAGCAGCTGCGTATACAAATGTGCATTTGTGTGAGTTGTCCTCCAGACTTTTTATAGCACTAAATAGAAACTAATAATCACCTAAATTCCCCATTGCCAACTGCTTTATAGGGACATCTCATCTATTAGGGTCCTCATTTATGCATGAACAGAACAACAGGTGGAACACTGCAAATGTTAGCTTAAGAAATATCCAAAATCCCTTGTAAATGGAAAATAGTGCTATCATTGAAGCCATTCACTGATCAGATGATGAAGGAAAAGGTGAGAGATATGTTAACCTTGGTACCTCAAGAGTGTTATTTCCCTTACTGAAGGTGAGTCCAAAATATCCTTAAAGCATTCCGTGCATCTGCAGTTCTGTAAGCATATAAAATATGCCTRTTCCTGATTGCTTTCTTTTCCTGAAGGTAATTGTTGACATCTGTTTTCTAAAAAATTATGTCCCCTGCATGAAATGAGGTGAGATGATGCATGAGTGATCACACAGAGGGAGAACCTGAGATGTGAAGTGGCAAGTATGTATTTGGCAACAAAAATAATTCAGAATTAAAAAATATTTACTTTWTCCTGTGTTGTTGTGAGTGAGGGACTTACAAAAACAGATTCAGGGATGGAAAAATAAGGAAGTGAGCAATTTATATTTATTTAGGGGGGATGATGAAAGGGAGGATGTGTATTCTTTGATGAACTGGCAGTCGCTTTAGCAGATCTGTTGAGTCATCTGTGTGGTACCGTGTTGAGTCACAATGCATTGTCGGCTGTCACTGCAAGCACAGAAAGATTTATTGAGCAGTAGATTACGTAASAAAAGTAACAAAATCCCCATTAGAATTCTGCCTGAGAAGGATAAATTCAGCTTGTGTGCTGGCGGTTTGGAAGAGTCTCGAGTGGTGATAGTATATGGTGCAATACTGGGGGTGCCTCGGGGCTCCCCTGCAGGGGAAAACACTGAAAACACTGTCCCAGGGAGCTCAGCTGCTCTGTGTCACACAGCCTGGGCTGTCACCTGCCTGGAGCAGGGAAAGATCCCCCCTGGACATCCCCTCTGCTCCACACTCAACACTGCAGAGCCACAAGCAGGAGCGATGCTCACTCAAAACTGTGAGAAAAAAAATACAGCAACAGAATAATTAATGGGATGTGGTGTCACCCAGTTTAATACACTGCTACCTTGTCTACTGAAAAAAGCAAGCACAGTTTTTCTTTTGTTTATTATTAAATGTGGGTTAAGGGTTAACTGAGATGATGGCATGAAAGCCAGTGGCTGAATCTGGACTAATTTTCAGTGGGAAGAGAAGCACAGAAGGAAACAAGTGATATGAAAATTGTAAGCATAACTGCGGCAGCCTTTTATTCCAGGAAATCAAAGATTCCTGTTGAATTCAAATGTTTTTCTTATTCTTCTTCAAGCAAAAAAATTGAAGGAGATTAGTAGAGGTGCAGGCATTGCCTCAACTTCTTTGAGGGTAAATTTGAATTGTGGCAGTATAGTCAATATAATCAAGACAATTTACATGGTCTAAGGACAAGACCCCTAACCAATACTAAATTCAATACCTTTTTCTGGTATTGGTACCAGAAAAAAATACCATTCTGGTATTTTTCTGGTATTTTTCTGGTATTTAATATTTTAAATTATTTTAATGGCACCTGATTCTTTAAAGAAACAGGCCAAGAGTATCGGGTTTTTCTATTCTTTGATTCCAGGGTCTTTGAACTTTGCACAGGGTCTCAGAATAAAATCTTGAAAATCTGAGCCATGATTCAGTGAGATCAGAAATCAAAAGGAGTTTTGTCTGAGTTAGACTTTAGGYTTTAGCACATATGTTTATCCCCTTCTTTTTTAGGTTTGGATTCACTGTTACTTGATTGCTGAGCAAAACTACCCTAAAGGTTTTGCACATTGAGAAAAAAAAAAAAATAATTAGCTTTTTCTGGCTGCTCTATTCACTGAGTTCAGTTGCTATGACAACCAAAATTTTACCACTTTCTTAACATCAGTCCTTTTGATTTCTCAGAAAAAAAAACCAAAAAAAAAACAAAAAAAAAACCAAAAAACCACAAACATTTAAACTGTGAAAAAAATCTATACTTTCATGTAATTAGAACAACACAGTTCACCTTCATTAATAATGGCAATGGTTAATAACTTTCTCAATGTTTTCTAAGAGTCAAAGAGGTCTTCTAAAAGTCAAAGAGTGGTTCTAAAGGCTACGGTGATGGCTCAGTGAAAGAAGTATCTGTAACTCACCACTGATCCTACAAGCTCACTTATCAAGGAATACCACAGACATTACAGTTGAAATTATTGGCTGTAGTTCTGGTGTCAGAAGATGGCATGCAGCACATGACAGTTTGGCAAACAGGGAGCTTTTATTATTATTTTGATTGCACTGRGGAAATACAGGTAATGAGGCATTTTTGTGACAGGGTGACATGACGCTCTTTTTTTTAGATAATGGCTTTTCCTGGCTGGGGAACTTTCAACTTGCTTCCAGMAGTTCTTCATGTTATTGTAAAAACCAGTTTTATTTCCTATTTGAAAAAACCTCCTTTTAGGAATAATATATCTTAYGATTTTTCATTGAAAGAGGATAAAACATTTATGTGTCAAAGACTAGAAAACCCAGGACTGTATGGTCCATCATTAGAGATTTTTGTGAGATTTTGTGAGGCACAGAAAAAAAAAATTAGAATGAGCATCATTCTATTCTTCTAGTAGTTGCATGGATAGTAAACCATGATGATTCCATACCTGTGTGCCCTGAATGGTCTGGACAAAATAAGGTCCTTCAAAGTACATCTGCATTAAAGCACATAGAATCATAAAACAATTTAAGTTGAGAAAGACCTTTAAAGTCATCAAATCCAAGTGTTACACCAGCACAGCTGAGTCCTCCACTAAACCATATTGTTAATTGCTACATCTACACACTTTAAATACCTCCAGGGATGGTGAGTCTACCATATCTCTGGGCAGACAATTCCAGCACTTCACAACCCTTTCCAAGAATTATTTTTTTTCCTAATATCCAATGTAGCTCACCCTGGCACAGCTTGAGGCCATTTGCTTTCATCCTGTCATCAGGCCAGCTCCAGCTCAGCACAACCTCCTTTCAGGGAGYTGTACAGAGAGTAAGGTTCCCCCTGGAACACCCCCAGCTCCCTCATCAGCCCTGTGCTCCAGCCCCTTCACCAGCTCTGTTCCTTTCTCTGGTCATGCTCCAGCCTCTCAATGTGTTTCTTGTCATGAGGGGCCCAAAACTGAACACAGGATTCAAGGTGCAGCCTGAGCAGTGCTGAGTACAGGGGCAGTGGCCATCACTGGTCAGYCCTGGTCCTGCTGACCACACTATTCCTGATACAGGGAATGAGATTATAAAAATTGTTGACACAAAGGTATTTCTGCAAATCAACTTCCTGTGAATTTTTGTACGTGAAATTAATAGGAAACCAAGGAAGTTCTCCTCCCACGGAGGTTGAAATCCCTCTGCTCGAGAAGAGAAATATCCATGAGATAGGTCTTTTAAAAAACAAACAAGTTTGATTCTTGCTTTGAAATTCCATAACCCAAAAAGGGTGAAAAATTGTCAGAAGTGGAAATGTTGTTCTGTCTCCTCCAGTTCTATTTCTCGAGGAGGTGGAACCATTTCAGAAGGAAYTTCATGCAAAGCAGCTCTGTAACTGTTTAACTGTATTGCACTAAATTGGGTTCAAGTCTAGAGCTACACTAAATGAAGCAAGGGGCACACTCAGACACAAACACAATTGTCTAAATGGCTTCATTTTCACCCCGTTCCTGTCACAGTTTTGGCCTTTGAATGGTTTCCTCTATTGTACTTTAATAATGGCAGACACAGAGAACACAGAAGAGCTGCTTCTTCTCTCCACTCATCTTTCATTTCATCTTCTTTCTGCCTCCTGTACATGCTTCCTCAAGCTCAAGGCTGTGATATTTAGTGAACAGCCTCACTGCTTTGCTGACAGAGAGATCAGACTCACTGCAACCTTTCCAAAAGCATTGCTCCTTCATTTGTATGCACCACAGCCCCTCTTTCTCTGCAGACTAGATCAATCTCAGTATTAGGGAGATTATACTGCTGTCAGTGAACCCTCAGCTTTTGCCTCACTTTGCTCTAGCATGAGGCAGCATATTGAAGACTAGATGAGCTTGCCGTTTCATTTCACCCCTTCAATATATGAAAAAGGAATTTTGCTGGAGGAAAAAGTGATTCTGACAGAACATTTTGGAAGGAAACAAACAGGAAACAGTCCCACCCCTTTGTGACCTAAAGACAAAGGTCTTCCTTAATTATAGATAGCCAAAAACTCATTGAATGTTTAGCCAAAAACCACCTGCAAATGTTATAAAGTCCCATAGGCAACATTTGGTGGAACAATGTAAGAAATAGGGAAACAGAGTCAAGATTTTTGAATTCTGGTCCTAGCTCTGACTCACTCTATGATGTGGCTTAGCCTGTCAAAAAAATAACTCTTTCTCTTTGCTTCTAAAYCTTTTGAGAAACTTGAAATCCTTTTATTGATTTTTGATGAAAACTTGCCAAATATTTTGATATGAATGGTGTTTTAAAAAATACAAAGCTACATGGGCTTACCTAATTTGTGTGCCCAGCAAAGCCCCATAAACCCTTCCAGCTTTGAGATTTTTGGTGCTCATGGTTTGGAATGGATGATACAGATAAAAAAAAATTAAAAGAAACTTCAGATTTGAAAAAAGTACTTTTATCAAAAGAAATCACATATTTAGTCAAGAACTTCWTACTAGATAATAATGTAGTAAGGAAGTAATAATAATATATTCTTAGTAATGGCTTCATGGTTGTTGGATTTTTTTTTGTTGTTGTTTCTCTAATTTAAATCTTTCACTCCTGAGGGAAAGAAACTATATAAACATTAATAATCTCAGCTATGTAATTAGGGGGAAAAAATAAAAATATAGAGAAAGAGCAATGAGAAGATGTGCCCAAGGTAATAAATGGACTGGATCATTTCCAACATGGAAATAGAACATTCTCTAAAAGAATTTAGGATGTAAACAGAAAGGAGAACTGCATTTAATTTAGACATATTTATTCTGAAATGCAAGATTCTTCTATCTTTCACTGTCTCACAGCATTCCTAATTCCCTAATTTTCCCACTTGGCTTTATCTTTGTGGTTATTTCCTTTGAAAAGTAAAAGTTAGAAAGAAAAACTGACATGCCAACAGCCTCACAGGACTTTTGGCTCTATCTCCTGAAACCATATGTCACCTTTGTTTATGTGAGTGGCTCAATTGCTATTTTAATGTGTCCATTTGGGTATGTAAGAATTGCCAAAGTGGATTCCAGTTACCAGATCAGGCACTAAATTTTGCMTTCTTGGTTACTTTGGGTGTCTGTTCATGGATTGAAATAAATCCCGAAATTGGTGGCAAGTCAGGGTGGCCTGTGGACTGGAGAGCACAAATGTACAATTAAAATTCTCCTAAACTCAGAGGATGCCAAAAGGGTGTTCAGGAAAGGTTTTGAAGGACCGAGTCCCTGGCCTTGTTTAACTGACAGCGCTGTTTGATGATTTGTTATATGGAGATTATTGTTATTAAATGTCTTTATATGTCTTACCAGAAGGGTTCCCAGGAAGATGAAGTACATATCTACAGTCAGATTTATGGTAACACATATTGCCTTTTGTTTTGTAGTCTCTTGTGGGGTGAGATGATTTTTTCCCCCCTTTCTTTCTTTCCCCGCCTTCTTTCTTTCACATTTTTTTTCACAGCTTCTGTTAGTCCTGTCTCACCCCAGCACTTCCTTCTCTAGAACAATTCTTCAGCCTGTTGGATGTTCCTCCTACTTCTTGTTGATTTGTGTAAGGGCAGCATTTTAGTAATGGTTGACAGTGATAAAGACTTTAACTGAGAAATGTTGGCCAAATGTCTGACCTCCAGAACACCTGTCGTGTGAAGGGRTTTGGGATTTATTTCTTTGTTTTGCTGCATTAGAAAGTTTTGAATTTGTGAGGAAAATGCTGAGAKAAATGGAAAAATTTAATCTTATCTTCTCCAGTGGTATTTCTGGCAAATATGAATGGGAGTAGGGCCCTGTGATAACAAGGAAATTACCATTTCTGTCAGTTTGTTCACATCTGAGCATGAAATGAGAAATGGAGCAGAGCAKCAAGACCCCAGAGGTTCAGGCACAGCCCTGGAAGGCTGGTGCACATCACTTCTTTGTCCTTGCCTTTCTGTTGATGCCATGTGATGACTTCATTTTTCATTTAATTTAGAAATATCTGCACAATTAAGTGATTTTTAATAATGGAAAGCTGTGTATTTGTTATCATTTTTGAAATTAGCTTTAGTTTATACATGGAAATAATTGTTCGTTTCTCCACAACTTTTTCCTAAGTGTTTATGAAATATAAACAAATTCAACACTCCTGTGAGCAGAGTAGAAAGTAAGGCAAAAGTATGTACAACTGAAACTGTAAACATTAGGAAATACAGTTTTCCGGGAAATTTCGGAATAGTTTGGTTTTTGTGCCAACCTGTGCTTTTTCCCTGTTTTTTATAGATTAGAATTTGATCTAAGAACAGCTGACTGGGTACTGGATATTTCTTTTTTAATTATACACACCTATTGCCTCGAAAATAAAACTACTCATTGAGCAGYTTACATTTGCTATTTCTGCTTTTAACCTACGAGATACTCACAAAAGCATTCAACACAATCATAATTCTTTCAATTCTGCAGCACTTTGCAGAAGCCTGGTTTCACCATCAGGAGTTTCAGAYGAATTCTCAATTCACATCCTTGGATGTCAGAGATTCTAAACCAGAATTTGCTCTTTAGACTGATGGTTACCTGAGGCAGGAGGAAGCTGGGAAAATCTGAAGAGTCATTGTCTGAATTCAATTAATTCCATGTGGACTGAATTCTGTCTGTTAAAAAGACTTTTTTATTGCAGATTTTTTTTAGTGTTGGTGCTATGACCCATGATAATAAAATTACTTATAACAGATAGAAAAAGGGGTCAGAAAGACAGAAAAAAATTAAAGAAATATCAAGTTAGGAAGACCTCTGATTTAAATGTGTTGCATAGGTCTGAATTGCAGAAAAATGGGGGAGCATTGCTTGTTTTCCACAGAGCACAGCTGCAATGATGATGTGAAATTAGAGCACAGTCAGTCTGTTGAACTCTTACTCACGTTGGTGACTTCATATTCACACAAGAGTTCCCATCAAAATCAACAGAGCACATCTAAATTTACCTGTTACCAGTATTTTATAATAGCACTTGAGATTTGCACTTGAGATTTTATTTTCATTTCTTTCTACAAGCATTCAGCACTTCCCTGGATTTCATTCAGAGCATGATCCTTTAAAAGCAGTGATGCCAAATGCCTTCTCCTGTTCCCCTTTTAAACCACAGCTACTGAGCACGTGAGCATTTGCATAAACTATTACACAAATACAACTAGGACATTTTCAATTTAAGTGTACATAATACATTTGGCTCATATGAGCCATTTCAATAAACCAGAAGAATTGATGGAATTGCACCTGTCAATAAAGCCATTAGCTTCAGGGGAATTACTCACTGAAGCAGGATGTGTTCTGGATTCCACAGAGGAAGGGAAGATATGAGCAGCTTGTTTTTCTCTGAAACAGCCCTCCTGGTACTCACCACTCCCAAAGCTGCTCATATTAAACTCGTGTTTTGAAGCACTCCAAAGCTGCAGGGCTGCTTTGAGAAAAGCACATGCTGGGCATCAATAAGTGATACTACTTTTAATAATGTGGTTTAARTTTTGAATATATACCAGAGTTATGAAATCATACAAAGTCTTTTTTTTTTTTTCTGACAGACTGCACTCCCACAACTATGCAGTGACATTCTTGCCTCTGGTCTAAACATAGCTGTTTTCCTTAATTTCTTTAACATAATTACATGCTAGTCAGTATAAGAAATAATCATAGATTCGAGTCTGCTGGTTTTGGAGAGGAGCACAAAAGGCCCTGTTTTACTTGAAAGCAAAAGAATATTTCTATCCAGAGGCCCATCCTACTCCCTTCTCAGCTTTGATTGATTTATTTACATATTAACTTACAGGTTATCCCTGAATGGTCTCTACWGTCAGTAGCTGTTGCAAATACTAACCCTCTGTTGCACTCTGCCCTGTGCTGATGGATCTGACTGCCACACACAACATTGTGTCCCGAATTCTTTTCCATAAAAGCCTAGGCATGGGATGTGGCTCACCTTGGACCTCCATGAGGGACAGGATTGATGCTGAGCAGCCTTAGCCATGCTCTGCAGGAGCCAGACTGAGGCCACTGCAGCCACATTTGGAGTTTGCTCAAGCAGCATTTTGGAGATGGCTGTAAAGCTGCTCAGTCTCATTAAATTTCTTCCTGTGATACAACATGGGACAACAATGCTCCTTCCTTACCAGAGGGGGAAAAGGAAACTGGAACATTAATTAGTGCCTGGGAGTAAGTTTGCATCGTGACAGATTCATAAACAGCAAACTTTACCATGTCACCACATAAGATCATTACAACACAGTGACAAACTCTCTATATCTATAAATGCTAAAACAATATTTGTTGTAACACAGCTCCTCCTAGGCAGAAATAGAGCGATTGTATGTTTGGGGATAGATATGTTATGATTTCCAGAAACTTCCAGYATTGTGAAGGGAAAAAGGAGTTTTGTAAAGATGAAATAAAAAATTAATAAAACCACCTCAACTTATTACTGTTGCTGCTATGGAAACTGAACAAAGAACAATAACTACTTGCCAATTGCTTCTGGCTCCCACAGTGAATAAGCCTAAAATACTGAGATTTCAAGGACAAGAATTGCAGTCAATAACTAAATATTTTGCTATTCTGGGATTTGCCAGCACATTACCTTGGAGGTGTTTAGTTTCTAAACCTTTGTGAAACTCTTTTTTTTTTTTTTTTCCTGAAGTACAAGGCATTATAAGTACATGAAGCATGTTGTTCTGGAAAGGCAAACAATTTTTACATGGAGAAATCAATTAAAGGATCAATCTAGTCCTGAAATTAGGAATGCGTTCGCTGCATTGTATTTATATTTATAAAGACAATGCTTTCATGAAAAGAACACCTTAAATTTACAGGTGTGCCTAGCCCTGCACAGCACCTGGGAGTTAATAAGGAAAGAAATGTTCTTGTTTAGATGTTTATTGCCACTCAGTTATAGTGTCCTCAGTGCAGCTSTACCTGTGTAAGAAACTTCTGCTGGGATTCCCTTCTTCTGACTCACAGGTGGCTTTTCTCTGTACAGGAGAAGCAGCCAAAGCATTTCTGTCCAATAATAACATAATATATTTTTAATAGCCTGTAGTTTGGACTTCATCTGGAAACAAAGGTGCAGTTATTTTAGGGCACAGAATAAGACTTTCAGTGTAGTTTCATGATGCTTTCCCACTTTGAAAACAATAACTGAATTCTAAACTTACTGGAATAAAATAGCAGCATTCAATGCTTGGCTTGGCAAATTTTTTTACTTGTTAAAAGTAAAAGAGTAACATAGGCAAAATTAACCACAGAAAATTTTGTATCTGTGGGGAAAAAGGTATTTAGACTCTTCTGGAAAGTAAAAGGTGAGAGAATTCACTTCTGTTTTCCTTTGCCTAGATTTACAGTGGGAGTTCTTGTTGAAATATGTCTCTTCAGTAAGAGATGGACATTCTTTTACTGAAGTTCCTTAAAATATTCTCCATCTTTATCTTTCTCAGTCTGTGTTTAAGGCATATGGTATCCTTCCCAGTAATTCTCTCTGCCAGATGTTGAGTATGCTCCTATGTGCAACAAAAAAGAGATATAATTGTAATATCTCTCAACTATAATTTATCCTACAGCATCTCAGAAATGTGAATGTTCCTGATGAGGGATGAAGAGGGAAAGAAAAGTGATGGGATAGAATGGGTGCTGAAGATCTTTAAAACCTGAAGGTTTCAGCCTTTAATTTTGAACTCTAAGAAATTTTACATAGTTGCCCAATGCCATTTTTTAAGGATCWTTTCAAGCAGAATAAATTTTTTTAAAAGGTCTGAATTACAAACAAATTAAATAAAAAGTAGTCATGGAAATCACAGATTATATAGGACATTTACCATCCACAACATTTCCTAGGAAGGGTTGGTGATTTTCCTACAGTGTCATTTCTAAATTGTTTTGCAAGTGCACTTCAGTCATAAGGGATGTGATAATCTGCAGGAARAGATGCTGCCATTCAGAGTACCAGCAGCTATAAATACCAAACCCCTCAAAGTTAACACCTAAATTCCCAAGCATTTCCAATTGAATTAGGCTCTTGCCCACAGAGGAGTTTTCATAAACTCATTTCAGCTGTTTACAGGAGCGTCTGGGGTTTCTAATGCATCCCTTAATGCAAAGCTTTCCTGAATACAATAAAAGAGCAATGCAGCATTGTCAGTTGTTACTCTGTGCTTTTATTGCATACTTATTTTTAAGACAGACAGCTTTAAAGCATTTTCCTATCAAGARTGCATAATTCTGGAACTCCCTTGCTGTTACAGGACATAACATCAGAAGCCTCTGCCTCAAATTAGAAGGAGTTTCCAGTTGTATTTTTCTTCATCATTTTCCCAGTATAGCAGTGAATGCAAATGACATTTCTGCCTGGGGCTTTTCAGTGCACAATCCACTTATGACACAAACCTGCCTCTCATTTGTCACTCTATGTCCGTAGACAGTAGTCAGCCCACCAAATGTGGAAATTTAAATTATCCATAAAATCTTAGAATTMTAGTATTGCAGAACTGCTAGAATGCATAGGGACAACAATGAATTTAAAATTAAACCACAGAATAATTACCTTATTGTTTTACTGAAACTGCATCTTTCTATCATACATAAAGTTATATTTTAAACAAATTTGCTTKTGTAGCTTTGTTTTGTATTTCTTAGTAAATTCAATTCAGTCATTTTGACAGGATGCACATAATAATGGATTTAGTACACTAAATAAAGATTCTTTATTGGCTCTGCTCCATTAAATAGGAGTACTTTTAAAATTCCTGATAATTTATTTACAAGTTAAATAGAGAGTTAAGAAGAGATATTTGCAACTCAAATCACCTGAGTTTTGCCATATCATGTGGAGAGGAATAGATAAACTCTGCAATCCTAAATATAGATCCATTAGATTTGCCCATAATTACAGCAAGACTAATTGTAATTTTGTCTAGTACAAAACTTGTTCATCACATGGTAGCAGCTCACTCCATMACTGACAAAACAACAGGTGGATTTTGGGCTGTATGAAGCTGAAGGCTAAAATGCTTGTTATTTATAGGGAAGCCAGGATTACACACTGCTTTTTGAGATGTTTGCAGAATGAAGACATCAAGARTGTTCTTCTGCAGGAAGTGATTTTCCCTGAGACCAGATTTCCTTTAAAAACGTGTCATAGCTTGAAGTGAAGTMACAGCTTACACAGGAAAAGTCATGTTATTGAAGGAATCATTAGTACCAGACTTCCTGGTCTGTAAAATGGGTTCAAGACTATGTTAACACAGCACAAGTTGGTGTCAGCAATTTGGAATACATTTGAAAATTGGTGCATTTCCTGCACAGACGCACCCAAAACCAGGAACAGTCATTCCTTGCCCCCAAACCAGAAGTMATATGAAATGAGCCAGTAATGATACTTTCAGCTAGAAGTGTTCAATARTTTTAATATCAGTCCCATTTGCTGGATGACCCCTCCTTCCCTCTGCAGCAGATATAGTTGGAACCATGGAGGAAACACTGAAATTGAGATCTTAAAAGGGGTAATGAAAACCTACACAATAATTTTCCAATCAAAACTTTTGCATAAATGTTTCAATGTCTATTCTTCTGCAGATATTGGGCAATATGGATAACTCCAGGGTTTTTCTGACAAAAAGCATAGTTGACTGTGTTTTTTCTACCCTCATAAACTGGGCAGGGAATGGGCCTGAGCTCTGTCACTCTGGCWTGTGATCTTTCCAGCTCTTAAATCAGTAGGATCCATGGCATGGGTCTGGCTCCAGCTCACTAATGCTCCCTCAGACAATGCCTGGATGTGATGCAAGGTCAGGACCACGAACAACAGAAAGTTTGGGTTTGAACCCTCTGTTTTGTGTCAGCTTTAAGGACATGGACTGCATCATCATCATGAATGTGCTTGATCTGTTTCTTTTGYACAGATATGACAAATAAGAACAGAGGGAAAACCTACTCCTGGGGATGCTTTTGTAGAAAAATTATTTTCACTAGGTGAAAATTGTACTTCTGTTACAAGATTTGCAAATATTTCATTAACAACAATMAGGTTTTGTACAGGATTAAAATGAATAGCACCAGAGCAGCTTCTGCTTTCATGTCACATTCCCTTGCTGGGGCCTGAAAGAAAAAAGGGATATTTGAGATACTTGCTAGTGGGATCAGAAAAAGACACTGAGTCTATGAAGTCAAAAAAGCAATATAGTAGGATGTGTGTGTGTTCTGCTGGAGGATTTATTTGTCACATGAAATAGGTAAGAAAAAAGGGGACTCAAGAACAAAAGGACGTTGTTTTTAAGCAATTATTTCTTTACATCTTGTATTTTGTTTTATTTGGTTGATTTTTATTAGTTCGTCCTAGGTACTAATCTTTCTGCTCTGTTTATTTTTTTCTTTTTTTTTTTTTTTTTTTTTTTCTTTCTTTTTTTTTTTTTTTTTTTTTTTTTTAGGGTTTTTATTATTTTTTTTGTTTTTTTTTTGCAAGCATGAAAGCTTGATATTTTATCATCAGTATTCACTGCACCATCCAGATAAGAATTCTCTCTGAACATAGCCCTGTGTGAGGAGATTTACTGCAAATTACTGCTTTCTGTGCAAGGTTGCAAATGCCAATAAGATACAGAGATAATGCTCAGCCAAGCTGTAAGGGTCAGCTAGATAAGTGAAAGGCAGATTGCTTTCCATCACACTGATAATTTCTATTTCATTTGGCATTTTGTCCCTGTTTAATTATATACTTTATCTAAATCAAGTAGAATCCGAGAAACTTTTTCATTAAGATTTTTGCATCTAAATAAAAARTAATTAAAATCATTTCTATGCAAAAGAGTGGAAAATTTTGGGTTTGTATTGAGCAGATCATGCTAATGCAAGCAGCCACATGAAAARATCTCTCTAAATTGTCTTTTCTTCCTCTCAAAGTGCAAGCAGTCACAGTGTCAGCACATTTCACTTGCAGATTCCTCACTCAGATCTTAGTGTTTTTTCAATAGATTTCAGCTCCAAAAAGGATCAAAGTGGTGCATAATTATCCATTTCCTTTCTCTAAGCTCCTAAAGGTTGCATTTGTATCAGATGTGCTTCCACTGACTCCCCTTTTCCCAAGTACACCCAGCCCTACACAAATCAAACATCAACACAAGTGACARTGTGGAGAGTAAGAACAAATGGATGCTACAGCACTCAAATCACAGACATTTGCAGTTTGTTGATGACATGACTTSCCTGTGTGGTGCAGGAGAGAAGCCAGGAGGGTTAGCACAGTACACAAGCTCTTTGTTCCATGTGAGAGATGGTGTGGTCCTGCTGGGGGCTGGGTAATGAACACAGATTCCTGCTGAGAGGTTTTCCTGGGCTCTGCCCTGCTCCATGAGTGCYCCAGATAAGAGAGATGATCCCCAAGCCSCCTGCCATGGACAGGGACATCTTCCACTAAATCAAATTTCTTGGAGCCCCATCCAGCCTGGMCTTGAACACTTCCAGGGATTCACCACTCCTCTGGTCAACCCCACAGTAAAGAATTCCTCCCTAATATCTAATCTAAACCTACCCTCCTTCAGCTTAAATCCATTATGGTTTCAGCTACTTCTGCTACAACAAAAAATCAATTAAAGTGCACGTTGGAACAACCATATTACAAGTGGGGCCCTTTGGGATCAGTGGTGAATCCTAGAGCTCAAGGAAAAAAAATCTGAAAAACAGACAAATAATCCAACAAGGCAGAAAGATTTGGCAGCTTCATTTCTATATTATTGACCCTAATCTTAAGTCTTAGACCCCTGGTGTGCAAAAAAGGAGGAACTCAATGACTGGATCCAACCCATAATATATTTTATCCTTTTCTAGGAGACCCAGAAATTCAGTCTGGGCTATATTAACCTGTATACTTTTACTCTGCACTTGACCTTCAAATTCTAATGCCTTAAGTAGAGAAATTTGTAACCAAGGAAACATGAATTATTTCCCTTATTTTTCAGTAAATTTGACACAAACTACAGAAAGCATCCATCCATTAGCACTCTAAAGCTAGAACGTTGTCCTACTTCCTTTCCTATAATTTCTCTCTATCTTTGATGAATGACTTATAGCTTCAATGCCAGACATCATGGATATACAGACCATGGTAGAAGAAATAAAAAGAAAAAAGCAATTATGCTCCTTGACATATATGAGGAAAGATTTATGATTTCTCTTTCCTCTGAGGATGAAATGTTTCTTACAAAACCATAGTACATTACCCAGCAGTCCCTCTGAAAAGGGCTGTAGTGGGGAGGGCGGTTGTGTCAGGGATTCCAGATTGTTGTGATTATCTCTGGTTTTAATTAACAGTTTTGACACCTTTCAGACAGAGCTAATTCAAAGAAAGTGCTGATAAGAATAGTGATAATGTTATGATTAATGCATATAATCAGGACGAAAAAGACCAAAGTTATTCCTGTAGTTTGGCTACAGAATTCTCTGCTCTGTTTAAAGCAATGTTCAAGATTTACTAAGCTTAGTTAGACCCCAGACTGGATATTGGACAAAATATGAATGTGTTTTTTTTTAGTGAAAGAGTCAAAGTGATTAGRAAAAATCAGCTAATGCCAAATGAACCCTTTTGCTTCTACTGCAGAAGTAAAAATACCATCCTGCAYGACTTTTAAAGATAATATTGGATTTTCCATTCTTTGGGGTTATATTTTATGGATTTTTTTTTTTTCTCTGTCTGCAGCCACCTGAAGTGTACCAAACAAATGAGTGCWCAAAGCAGAAGAGTTTCCCATGTTGCTGCATATGCAGTTTTGTCGCAGGCAGGAGTCGTCCAACTGAAAACTTGCAAGGAAACCTTTCTGTGAAATTTCTTAACAATTTTAGTTGAAAATCAAGGTGTCAAATTGTGAGGGTGCAAACAGCAATGAAATTTTTCAGACCCTTTTACTATAATGACATGATTTATTGTTATCTGTTATAATACCAAAACAATTGGTGATTGGGGAAAGAGAAGGAAACYTGACTTGGTGYGCATAGAAATTGAGATTAGTTCAARGAGTTCTGGTTTAACTATATCAGATTGGCAAAATGAAATGATTTATGGACTGTTAATTAAATCTCCCTTCTGTGTCATTTAAAATATCTTTATCCAGACAACCAAGCCACAACTGATCTGATAACTGTGCATAGCATACTGATGAAAATCTAGATTCAAAAAACTCAAAACTTTGCAAATATGATGAAAAACGGCAGCCACAAGCAGAATACTTGTCAGCTATTCACAAATATAATTGAACATACAATCAGTAAATAGCCCTTGCATTTTCTGTAATTATGTAATGAAAATACTTTTATAAATATATTGAGGGCACCCTCAGCCAGTTTGCCARTGAAACCAGGCTTTGTGATGTGATCTAAAGAGCTGGAGAGGGACTTTCCAAAAGGAAATGTAGTGAAAGGATAAGAGGGAATGGCTTCAAACTGAAAGAGGRCAYAYATAGGGAAGAAATTCTTCATTATGGAGTTGATCAGACACTGGAAMAGGATGCCCAGAGAAGTTGTGAATTCCCCATTCCTGGCAGTKTTCAAGGCCAGGTTGGACRGGGCTTTGAGCAGCCTGGTCTGGTGAAAAGTGTCTCTCCCAYGGCAGGGGGGTGGAACCAGATGGTCTTTACCATCCCTTACAAGCAAATCTATTCTACAGTTCTATGATCCCACATCCAAAATATTTTATTGAGGTAGAACCACCTATGGCAATTGCTATAATAATATGAATTCCTTGATTCTAACTGGCTGGTAAAGTTTTTTGTTGTTGTTGGGTTTTTTTGTTTGTTTTGGTTTTGGTTTTTTGTTTTTTGGGTTTTTTTTTTTGAGAATAATTTAAAAACTATGAAACAGCTAGTTTTTGTTATTGTTATTTTATTATGATTGATCTAATGACAATTACATGGGAATTAGCTTTTCCCAGTGAATAAACGCTGTATCTGTGACATCCAGTTCTATATATTGWAATGTAAGCAATCTCTTTCATAAAATGAGCTCTGCAAGGATGCATTTCTCATCACTCGACTCATAAAAGAAAAATACTTTTATTAAATAGCTTTGGGCTCCAGCAGCTCTAGATAAAAATTCAGTAGTCTTACAATAAAGTTGGGGGTTTTTCTATATAGTCTCATCATCTGGTCCATAAATTCTAGTACACATAACATTATTGGACTCCATTACAAGAAGCATTAAAATGAAGCAGTAGAATATTTTAACAGTTAACATGCAGAAGGATATTATAAAAAGTTAGATTTTGTACCTCTGTAAATGTTCCCTAAATCTTGATTTTGTTATTTGCTTGARTAAATGAAGTTTAATTGTTATGAGAATTCAGACAGCTAAGATGACTTATTTTTTGCTATAGCAATCTGCATTTGCATAGCACCTCTCCTCTAAAAGGGTGACTCTAAAATGTGACAGCTAAGTATTTTTTAARTTTTTGTTTTTCCTTTACCCTTCAGTCACGCCATCTTGGCCTCTTKTTCTTATTGTCTGCTATGTTATGCCCTGTTCAGATTATGGAAGGACTAACGCTGATGGCATTGCAATTGTACTGTTTATCAACAGAGAATAATAGTGAAATGGGAAAGGATAATCACTAAATATCAGAAAAGGAGACAGGTGAAAACAGTCCACATTTATGATGTTACTGRCATTACATTTCTCGGAAAACTTAGATTATTATTCTTCACAATATGCACTGGTTCCAGTACTATCACAATTTGTAATAAAAGGCAAGCAACCACAGTAAAGTAATCAGATAATTAATTCTGGAAAAAGTATATGGTGTAGAAGGGAGAGGTTTTTTTACTATGGTACAAAACTTTTATCACATCTGCACAACRTTGCCATCCATCACACCAATTTCACTTGATTCTCTGTGCATTTAATGGGATTTACTTTTCCTGAYTTGTGTCTCTTGCTGTGGTCATTTCGATGCCCACCAAAGCAACTCTATCACTGTCCTCCTCAGCTGGGCAGGGGGGAGAAAATATAACAAAAGGCAAATGCTTGAGAGAAGGGCAGGGAAGGATTACTCCCCAGTGACTGTCATGGGCAGACTCAGCTCAGGCAAATTAGTTTAACTTATTACCAATCAAAATCAGAGCAGGATAATAGGAAGTAAACAAATCCTCAGACACCTTCCCCTCACACGTCTCTCCTTCCCTGGCTTAACTTTGTTCACAATTCTTTACCTCCTCCCCTTCCTGTGGCTCAGGGAAATGTGGAATGGAGTTATGAGCCATTCTTCACATTTCTCCTATTGGTTCCTCCCCAGGGAGAGGATTCTTCCTCTGCTGCAGTGTGAGGTCTCTCCCAAAGGAGACAGGCTTCCCAAAACTTCTCCAACATGAGTCCTTCCCACAGCCTGCAGTTCCTCATGAGCTGCTCTGGAGCGGGTGCCTCCCATGTCCTGCAGTTATTTCTTCATGAAGCACTCCAGTGTGCATCCCTCCCATGGGATGCAGTCCCTCAGGAACAGGCTGCTCCACTSTGGGTCTCCATGGGGTCACAAGTCCTGCCAGCAAACCTGCTCCAGTGTGGGSTCCTCTCTCCATGAGCCCACAGGTCCTGCCAGGAGCCTTCTCCARCAGAGGCTTCCCATGGAGTCACAGCCTCCTCTGAGCATCCACYTRCTCAGCTCTGGGGTTCTCCARGGGCTGCAGGTGAATCTCTGCTCCCCCTGAGCCTCCATGGGCTGCAGGGGCACAGCTGCCTCTCCATGGCTGCACCAGGGGCTGCAGGGGAATCTCTGCTCYRGWKCCTGGAGCACCTCCTGCCCCTCTTAATCTGAGCTTGGGATCTTCAGGATTGTTCTCCTTTACTCTCATCCTGCTTTCTCTGACCACAATTACTTCTGCCCAATTTTTTTTTTTCTTTTCCTTCTTAAATCTGTTCTCACAGAGCTGTTATCAGCACTGCCTTGGCCAGCAGTGGGTCCATCTTGGAGCCAGATAACCTTGGCTCTCTTGGATGTGAGGAAGCTTCTGACAGCTTCTCAGAGAATCCCTCCCCTTTGCAGCCTCTGCTATGAGAACGTTGCCATGCAAGTCCAAAACATTTGCAGTCTATCCAAAACAGAGACACAACAGACAATTCAGTTGTCTGAACACAAACATTCCAGTCTRTTTGAGTTAGACTGGAGATGCTTCCAGCTGCTGCTGCAGAAAGGTTGCAGRCTTGCCAAGACATGTGTTGCACTTGTCAACCCGATGCAGGTGCTTGGGCAGAGTGGGTTATCCCAAATCACGTGTTTAGGGGTCTGAAATGAGACCATGTTCACACTTTTTYAGGATATAACTCATCCTCTTTGTCTGAATTGTGTAACTCACACTGATGAAAGGCATTAGGAGCAGGACCTACCCYTTCTCCATATTTAGCAGAGGGAGTTCGGGGATTTCATTCAGTTTGCTTCTGCAGCTGCTCTTGCCACTAAATTTGTGCTTCTCATAATAAACAAAAATGAAAAAAAAAAAAATTCAAACAGTAATATTTCATATTTCAACTTTGCAAACTGAACCGAAACCAGAAACACCACCACCCAGTCTCTCCAAAAGTGTCAGTAGATGTTAATGTCACCCTCTCATTGTAAAACTTAATCTTCTACTTCTAGGAAAAAGCCACTGGAGATAAATTAGGAAGARTGACCTATGGAAAACTCTTTAAAAAGAGAACTGGAATACTTTTTGTCTTGTTGTTATTGTCAGAAATGCTAACACAGAAGATAATGAACTTTTGGGGAAGAAACCTCTGCAGGATATTTTTGCAAATATGTTAATAAGATACAAAAAAAGGTTTCTTCCATGAAAAACTGTGGCACTGAAGTCCTAGCAAATAAGTAGTTCAAAAGTTCGAAAGTTAAACAGAGTTGAATTTCTACCTCTAGTTTAGGACTTTAAAAAAAATACAATAATATCTTGGCCACAAGAGTACAATATCATTTAATTTTTACTGACWGATCTGTTCAGGTCTGTATAAACCTGAATACCTTATACCTTATATAATACCTTAATAGCCTTTGAATCATGGATTAGAATGCAGGTGTTTGGCTACTCAGGGGACTGCCTTAACCCCCAGAGCTGGTCAGATGCACCAGCACAGGCTGTGGCTTCTTCCATGGAAGCTCCAGAGCCAGGCAAAGCTCCAGTAGATAATTGGAGGTAAATCCTATAATTATTCATTTAGGTAGTATGAAAAAAATGCAAAAGATTTTTAAAAATTCAATGCTATGCTGAATCCAAAGCAATTACTCAAACAGCTAATAATCCATTGCTTATTAGTWCAACATGGTTTTTTTTCAAGCATCTGGATGTGGGTGTTAAATCCCTAACAGCTGTTAGTGATTCCCTGCTGTATTCATCTCTTTTTATGATTGTAATCCATGTATCTATTGAATATTAGAAGCATTTTAACACATAGTTACCAGGCAACTGCTCAAGACAGCTTTATTATATGCACATTTCCTGCATGCTTTGTGAGRCTGCTCTGTGAACAGAATTATCAAAGCCCAAGAGCAGAAGACTAAGCTGGAGTAAGAGACCAGCTAAGGGAGACAGCAATTTTAGGGGACTAATTCTGTGAAACTCACTCTAATAAACTTCAAAGACTCAAAAAGCATAGAGGCTGTTAACTTTCTGCAGCTCCAGGCATCACACTTGGACATGAGGCTTGCTGCAAGCTTCTTGCCACAAATAGGATTTTAAGAACTTAAGTCTTTCTGTCCTGGCCCTAGGATTGTATTTGTGTGCAGCATATTCTCAAACTTCCAACCTTTAGTAGAAACCTAATGACCCCAACATAAATGAGCAGCTCACTATGACAACATTTGTATGTGGCAGTAGTACTCCTACAATGCAGTATCTGTATTCCTCATTTTATTTAGTCTGGGTTTTGCACCTTTTAGGTGCACCTCATCATATTTTTAGCCCTCTTCTCCAATAACAAGAGACTCAGATCTTACATCTTTTATAAAAGCCAAATATTTCCAGTAAACATATGATTTCACAAAGCTGAAGTGCTTGGAAGCAAGCAGCTACTTATTTATTTTACATATATTGGTCAGGGTACTTTGACTATGGTTAGATGCTAAGAAACTGTCATGCCATGGTGTTTTTAGAAAACTGCAATTTATATATATATTAATGCTTAAACTGCAACAAATATACAATTAAATTAGAGAAATGAGGAGAAGAAGATTCCTTTCCAGAAGATGAAGTGTTTCTGAGAATGATGATACCAAACAGGACTAGAGCATAAAAAGAAGGGAATATATGAGACGTGAAATTTGTTCATTGAAAAGATTTTGGGTTTAAAGCTAAGTTCTTTATAAGAAAACATGATTTTTTTCAGTCTGAGGAATACAAAGTGTTTTTCTTTTCTTCTGTATTTCTAACTCCAAGTGCGCTATGGCATTTTAGAATGAATTTTCTGTATTTTTTTCCCCTAGCAATAACACCCACAAGAGGATCTGCAGGAGTTTGCACATCTCCTGCAGAGCTTGTGTTCAGGCAAAATTAAGAAATCTTTCTGGCTAGCAGCTGACATGGAATAGAGCTGTTTGTCTTTSCCCTGTAACCTTGAGARCTCCAGCYTCCAGGAACACAACTTTCTGCTATGCTAACAGGTCTGTTACTGACAGGCTGGTGTCTTAGGCTTTGCTGCTTGTCTTGGAAGCAAAATAAATGCATCTACTGGGTACTRAGGTTAGACTCATACTGAGAGGTCAGAGCAAGCACCAGAGTCTGATCTGCAAGCTCGATAAACCATTTCTGTATCAATGAGTGTTTTCATGTAGAAATGCAGTATGCTTTTCCCACAGCTAATCAAATAGGATGAAAATATGCGGAAAAGCTGTAGCATCCATATTTCCCATTAAAAGGATGCTCAGAGTTAAAGAAAGTGAAAAGATCTACAGGATAATTTGAAAAAAAAAAATAGTTTTATGTTATTAGCAGGGCAAATGTTATGGTTTGTCCAAAGTATAGTCAGCGTCAAATTGATTTCAGATGACCTGGAATGTGAATTCACATCAAACACTGTGGCAAGACATTCTTGAGCAAATCACATATGAGCACTGCCCTAGTGGTTGTTATAAATTGCCACCAGGGAGAGGGAGGACTTAGGAAATKACAGGATGACTTTCTGTCCCTCACCTAAAACCATGGTGGGACAGCTGAGCATGAGACTACAGCACATTTCATACTTCCTGAAGAACATGATAAATCAGATGGACTCACACTGGGAGCTTTTAATTTGTAAGTGGTTCATCCCAAGATGCAAAGCCTAGTTTTATATCAAGGGCACAAAGAGGATTTGCTTATGGGATACCTCATTTGGTCCGTTAGTAGCTGGACACACAATTTCAGACACTGACATCCTGCTTGTCTTTGGCTAGGCAGCTGCAAAGTTAAACCTATAGTTGTTAGTCATAAAGCATTAACCTCTCAAGCACTACCTGAAGGACCAACAGGATCCTTTCAGACTTTAATAAATAGGTCCACTGATTTTTGAAGTTAAACTAACAAAATTCAGCATCAGTATGGCACAAAACATTATGATGGTCATGCTGTTGCAGGCATCTTCTCTGGAAATCTCACCAGCCTCTCCCTACTCACCTGAGGAATTGTGCAGGATAATAAAGATGATTTAAACTTTTTTTCTCCAGACTACTTCATTTTATCTGTAGAAGGAACATGGCATTGTAGACAGAATATGCTTCAACTAAACTGCTTTTTTGTGTAATATCTGGAGAAAGAAACCAGCTTTGTGTTTCCTTTTGCATAATACATTAACGCCCTGTCACCTATAAATACTCAGACTCAACCTCCTGTCAGATTCCATTTGTATTTTTATATATTTTCTTCCCCTCCTTTCAGCTCACTCTTTGATACTCTTTGCCTTTTTACTGGCTTCTTGGGAGCTTGTCTGCACATGAAATTAATTTAGCAACTACCTTTGAATATTCCTGATTTGAAATCTTACTCACTTTTAGGTTGATTTAATTTCTGAAGTACTCTAAATAGGTGATAAAACACCCTAATGAAGATTTCTAAATACATTGGTATTCAGGAAAAAATACTGCAGATTATAATCATTCTCTACCTTCATCCAAAATAACATTTTATTTCTGCTCTTAAAATAAAGTCTCTTGTTACTAAGATTCTCGCTAGTGAAGTGAGACTATGATTGATGTTGAAAATATAATTAAATGAATAATATAATATAATGTAATTTGCAATTGTAACATGGTTCTACCATAGCAATCTTTTTTAATTCTGCTTTAATCATATTTGATATAGTTCCCATAAGCTATGAATGACTCTGGGAATAGAGGATTCTCATCTGATCAACTTCCTTCTTTCTGCATGATCACTTCAATACAAAAGTGTCCAAAGATCTTCTATAGTGAATATTTTTAATTTGATTAATATGGTCCATTTAATTAATTCTGTTTCAGCTATTCATTGTACCTCTCATCACTTTGAGCCACTAACATGGAGGTCCCCACATCATTCCATTGACTATGGATGAAATCTGGAGGCCTTGAATAGGGAAAAATTGTCCCTCAATTTCTGTCTTTGATCATGCAGGCTCCCTCATCTGTACACCTTCTCAGCTCTGGTGGATTGACCTCGTTACTGGGTTATTGAATCCACAACTGCCTCCTCTTTATTCTCATCCTCCTCTTCCTCCTCCACAGTGTCTTTGTTTGTCTGCACTGCAGATCAACTCCCAGGAGGGACACTCAGCACTGAGATCCTTTTCCTACACTCAGGACTGTTCTTTTCCCTGCCTCTTTCTGGAAATCTCCAGCAATGTCTCCAAAGCAAATCCTAGGGCAATCTCGACCAGCAGTTTACCTGTTAGGAGGCAATGTCATTAAATGTACCCATTTCCCAAATGCAAGCATCCCTAACCCCCACTCATCAATGCATCCATATTTGATGACCCTATGGCCCAGAAAGTGCATTTTTGTAGTTTTTCTGCAGSTTGCACTRTACCTGCAGAAAAACTACAAAAATGTTGGTTTTGGGCCATAGGGTCATCAAATGTGGACACATGGCTTAGTGCTGTGCTGTATGGTCACATGCAGTCTGTCACAGAGAGAGCTAGATCAGGACTGTGGGATGTTTTAAAGAATTAGTTTAACTTACTCATTACTCTTACTCCTTTGTCATCACCCCTCCCCCCCAAAAAACAAAGAAAAAAAATATTAATATCCACTTCTACCACTGAAACTTTCCTTAGAATCAGCCTTGAAGAAACAGAAAATTACCTCAGTACAGTTATATAAATTGTTCATGCCAGTCCTGGAAATCTTAACATTTATTTTTGTTTGAAAAGTACATATGTGCTTGTATACATATATTGCAACYGAGAAAAGCTACTGCTTAGCAAATAAAAGCATATTGTCAGTGGAAAATTTGTCAAAATCCCAACTTTCCACAGGCTCTTACAATGGTACATTTTTCTAGCAGCTTTCATATGTYACCAGTGCACTTGCTGAGAGCAGACAGATTTTTGGGGTTTACACAGRTTAAATTACCCTATGACATTGCATGATTGCTTTGGAACACAGCAATATATCTGCTACACCCAGTGCTTAGGTCCTAGGCATAGCAACATTATTTAAAGCAAGGAGCTGTCGTGAACATTCTGCACTCAGTCTTTGTCCCCTGTACAATTCAAGAGGAGGATACAGCTGCTTCATGCTTCCAAAGCTTTTAGCAGAAGAAATCACAYTTTTTGTTCCACAGTTTTTGTTCTGCTTCTGCTATTTACATAGTTAGGACACAGACCGAAATAAAGATTTCTTACATTTTAATTGTATTGAGATCTGAGCTCCCACTGAAGGGAGRGGGTTCAGGAGCTGCAGTTTTGTTATCAGGGACTTTGGGCATCTGCCCTGATCTTTCCCTGGGCCTGGGATTTTAACAGTTATTTTCTGCATTGATGGAGGAGGAAAAGAAGAAGAGGAACAAATGTTAACCCAATGATGTGTTTAAAAGGTCAAAATGAAACATGAAGTGCGAGCTGCCATGGGACAGGACAGGACAGCAGTGCACTAAAAAGGAAATGACCATCCCTGAGGAAGTGTCCTGGCAGCTCTGCACCAGGGCAACAGCCAGTGGTTTTCGCTGGGTTTGCCTGCAAGGACACGGCTCTGGACAGTCATCAGGGACAGTGAAAAGCAGTCTCTGTCCTCTGCACGGACTGCACAGCTCTGCTCTGCTGCCAGGGGCTCTGCACTGTCCCTTAGGCATGGACATGTCACAGGTCCAGCCTCCCAAAAATCTGCTCAGCAGCTTCCAAGCCATTGACAGCTCCCACTGACAACAGACCTCAAGGCTTTTCTTTCTTGTACAAAACAAAAAAAAAAAAAATAGCTGATATTTCCCTGGTTTTACTTTATAATATCTAATATGACTGGAAACAAGTTGCTTGTTAATATGAACAATATTTGACTTTTAAAAAATTTTTATTTTAATCAATATCCCAAGGCATATTCCCAAAGTTTTTGTTAGTACTGACTTTGAAGTTTTTGTTATACTGACTTTGAGCAATTAACAGATGTGATTCTTCTGCCAAATGTCATTGAAGGTAGTATAGTGAACAATCTGTACTAAGACTAGATCTCAAAATTATATGCAGAAATTGCTTTTAAAAATCCCATAGCAGTTAACAATCCTTTCCACTCATGTTATAATGAAGTATGTAGGAATTTATGGGAACCTCAAAGCAGTCTGGACCCCAAAGGATGCCATTAAGGAGCTTGCAGAAGATCTCTCAGCAGTTAATCAATGATCCCCCTCACCTATCCACCAACTAAAACTCATTATGAACAATTTTCAATGACA
>NW_026623454.1:637547-660020 GCF_030028575.1 Malurus melanocephalus
AAAATACAACCACCAAAAGAAACCCATAAAACACACTGAAGTAGCTGTTAGTCACAGGGAAATATAAACAACCACATAAAGAAACGTTCCCTGCTTCTTCTTTTTTCCTTAACATATTTCATTTTGCTTGTTCTGAGCACCATCTGCTGGATGTTGCCAGCTTGCAGGTCATTCACACACACAAGCTGAGTGAGGCAGRTCCTGCTCCCATGCACAAAGGCAAYACCTTTTATATAAACACCCTCCCAATCCTCATAAAACATGGCCAACTGACATACATTTTATCCTTTATTTCTAAACACAATGGAGGTGGTCATCAGGGTTGTAAGTGCTAAAATAAATCAGTGGTCAGCGGTCCAGCTGAGTGCTTTTGTATCAGACACTAAATCTGCTCTTYCCTCCAGACAAGCTGGCCAGAGGGAARKRCAAGCTCTAATCCTAATTATCACACTCGTGTTTACCTGGTGTTGGAAGGTGTAAAAAGAGRGGTTTAACCTTCCACTTTTGGTTTAGGTTTACTATCCTGCCTTGTAGTTTACAGCCTTGTAGTTTACTCTGATGTGTTTGATCCTTAGAAAATCCCAACTGAATTTCTCCAAAAGGTCTGGTTTCACTGACTCTGGAACTTCCCCATTAGAGCTTATTAGACTTGAATAAAGAAAACACAATCTTGTCTCATCTTGTAATCCCCAAGACACCCACTTTAGAAGTCTTTCAAACTGTGTGCATGTAAGCTGTGACATTAAAGTGTCCACACTGGTTTTTAGTAGCTTCTGCTTATTTTTTTTTCACATAAATTTTGCAAAAGTTAGGAGCTTTTGTCAGGCACTTCATGCAAATCTTGGGGAAAAAATAGCAATATATATTTATTATCTGGACTGAGTCACTAACACGCAATTATTATCTGTGTGGAACTGAGTACAGTTATGAAGACAACTGTACCAAACACTTCTGAGCAGAAAAATGTCCATGACTGAGCTCTACCTTGAGGAKAGGATGAGATAAAGAAGGAACCCTCTCTTACAGAATTGCCTTTAATTTTGTGTCACAAACCCCCTGATTTCTCCCCAAAAATGAGGCAAAATGGAGATGTTGCTAAGGGCACAGGCAAAACTAACTAGTGCAGGGAGAAGGAGCAAAATAGAACATGTCTAGAACAACATTTGAGAGGGATTCTATCAACGTGCTCCAAAATTCAGGCCATTTTCTCCATAAAAAGGCACATGTCAAAGAGAAACCACTTCTGGACAATTTCCACTTGTTATTTTTCCTTTGGTAACACAGGATATATAGACCAAATGGAATACATTGTCTACAATGTTTACAATAAAAAAAAATCCTTCTACTTTGGATTTTATTGTGAATATATGAAGAACACAGGAGTGTAGATAATAGCATGTGTCTTCAAAGGGTAGATCAAGAACCATTTTGAGTGTTAAAACATCCTCATAATTCCCTTTCAGACTATCTTTTGTAAAATGAAAAAAATATTAAAAGGTTGCTTTTTTTTTTTCTTCTTAGTCCCAGATTGTCCTAGCACTCCTAAAGATAATATTCAGAGGTTTATAAGCAAAGAAATGGATTACTGGGGACAGAATAAAGAAAAGTGAGAAATCATTTTATGCCATAGATGTTCAAAAGATGAGATCAGCAGCTCTACTGTCATTAATTTATTCCAGATGGTACAGCACTATTGCCATTGTGATCCAATTGAGTAGCAACAAAAATATTTAAGATTTATGGAAAGGTGGAGGGAGCTGATGTTCTTTCTGCCTGAGAATGTTCTTGCAATATCTGATAACATTAAAGCATGTTGACTGAGGTAGAATCARAGTTGTGCCATAACAGAGGCTGAAATGGATCTTTAGAGGCCTCGGGTCCAACTCCCCACCAAAGCAGAGCAAAGTTGAATCCAACTTGGAAACCATAAGGTGGTCAGGGCTTTGTCAAGCCAGATTTTGTATCCAAGGATCAAGATCCAACAGCCTCTCTGGGCAACACATTCTGGTGATTTATCACCCTCATTATGGTAATTGGCTTAGTCTTACTTCTTAATTGGGATTTTAGGTGTCTGCAGCTTGTGCCCATTTACCCAGCACAGGAGACTGTGCACCTCTAAGCGGAATCTGGCTCCATCATCACTATAAACACTCACTAAACAGTTCCAAAAAAAAAAGCAAAAAAAGAGTTTGTTTGCTCTTCTTTGGGTTGGGCAAACCATTTCTCCACAACTGTCTCCATGTCTTGTGTGGCAGTCCCTCAATCATCCTGATGGCCTTTTCCTCACTCAGCTCAATTAATCACTGCTCAATTAATCATTGTCTCATTTGTACTGAGAAGCACAAAATTGGATGTAATACTTTCAGTGCAGTCTCAGGACGGCTACATTGAATAGAGAGCAGCAATCACGTCCTTCTTCCTGTGCCTGTGGTCTTACTAGGACAGGCCTTGATGTTCTTAGRCTTCACTGCAATACATATAAACCAGCTGCATATAAACCAAACACTGCTGGGTCCTGTGTTGCTCTAACTTAATTATAATGTAGTTGTGCTGGATTGTAACTGAATTTCCAGAGAAAACGTGCCATTAACTGCAGTTGTTATTTAATTAATAACCATATAATGTAAGCCATGGTATCTGTTTTGAAGATAACATCTTAATGATGTTCTGTAAGCTGGAGAACCCCTCCTGTGGGCTGCACACAAAATGTGGGAAGGTGCAGCAAATGCAGCTGCAGTAGGGACACACAGCACCCTGCACTGCTGCAGTCAGTTTTTTCCAACACTAATGAAGCTTTGTAGAACTCCTACGGAGCAGATAATTATTACATTATGCAGAGGGGAGGAACTGAAGCATAAATAAGCAACTGAACTAATTTTGAAGTCCARAGTTATGGCCTAAATGACCTCTTACTGAGTGGGAGTTTTAGGAATTATTTAATTAGAGGAGAACTGGGTCAAGGCTAAATGCTTTTGAAAATCTCAAGCTACCCTTTCTAATTCAAGGTTGAGCAGAGAACAGAAGTCAAAAGAAGGGTCTCTTYTTAATCCTTTAATTTATTTATGCATATCATACTCATAAACAGTGAGTCAGATTCTTCCTGCCCAGGTTCTAACACTCCCATTGGGAACAACACAGAGTAAAAAGAGGGAAAATTGGTTAGTTCTGCAGTTCTGGGGAATCAAAACAGCTGCCTAGTGGATGGATGTAAGAGCATATCGATTTTTAAAAAAACATTTAGTAATTCACGTATTCAGTGTTTATGTACATTGGTTTCCAGAAGACTTTTCACACATTGCAAATAAATGATACCACATGAGAACCATTTTTACCAGGGCAACCWGTCGAGTTACCTTCTTAACAGCATATTTTCATAGCATAATAAGAGAGTTTGCTTACCTTTAGATCCTGAAATGTCTTTTTTAAAAGAGGTAAGAGGTTTTTCTTTCTGTTTAATGGTATGAAGATTTTTGTAAATAAAAGATCTCAACGATGTTCCTGGGTGAACAGGGGTATTTTTTAAATTGTTTTCTTGAACAACATTTAAAGAATAATCTTAAAAACCTTAAAATTAGGGGTGGGGTTTCTTTTTGTATCACAACAAAAATTAACCCTCTTTAAGACGTTGACTTTATGAAGCCATATAACAGAGAAAWCAAGAAATAGCCATACAAGTGAGGAGTGCCACAAGATGGCACTGCTTCATGCCACCGACTCTATTCTAAATGTCCTAAAATTACAAGCAGGTTAACAAAGATGATAAAACCAATAAAAGATACATGTATAGGTTTATATATATATAAAATTAACAGTAATAAATTGACACAAAATATTTAAAAGTTAGTTAAATAGCAGATTCCATAGAATTAGGTRGAACTCATTCAGCAATTACATGCTTGCATCAAAGTAATCCAGAGGTAGAGAGGGCCTGGAAGTAAAGAACACCTCATTAAGATTTTCAAGTCTTAAAACTTTCATTGTAAGAGTTAAGGTTCAGGAAATATTTGTCCCCACAACATTCCTCAACCTTTTTCTTTTCTTTAAATGATAAAATTAATCTGCACTGGTTTCTATGGCCAGAAAAAGTATTTTGCAGAAGAACATTTTTGCAGAATATGTGCATTAATATTATTCACAGGCCTAAGATGAATTGTACCCAAGCTTCCCAGAACTGCAGCGTGACACAAAACACAGGAATTTGTTTCAAGCTGGGAGAAAGGTGGATCAAAAGAACTTCTTGGGCACACCCAATRTATTCAGTTTGGTATTGTTGGTTGAAACTTAAGACAGCTGATGCTTATTCAGACCTAAAAGGTTGTGTCTCTTCTATTAGTGGGTTACTCCATAAAGCTCAGGTAGCTTTATTCCCCACATTCCTGCATGAATGCCAAGATCAATTTTACCTGGAAKGTCTTGTCCTGCACCTTCTTTGCATTTCTCAGGGAGCATTTTGTTCTCAAAGTCATATGACATTCATTCCCACTGACTTCACTGGGAAAATGTAGGCCATTAAATCTTTGCCTGGTTAGCAGCCTTTTGTTCTATGTACAAGTCCTGCTGGGGAGCTCCTCACACAATTAATGTACTGCCTGTATTTATATCAGTACAGGTGAGGGTAACTTTCTCTCTTGTGGSAAATGGCAATTCAYAGTATTTTTCAGGCATGTCTTAGAMAAACAGGCCTGGGACATCTGAATGAGTTTTGAGTTGCAGTTCATGACAAGTAGATCTGTGTCTTTACATAAAACCAGAGATGAAAGGARAATCTCTGCTGAATTTAAAGGGATGTCTGAAATTCTTTCCTTTTTGGATTATTTAAATATTATCCTTATTTATTCCACCTCTGTATTTGGAACCATGCAAGAAAAGAAAATATTTAGCTACAAAATGTGCATGTCTGCATACAACAATGTTACCTCAAGTAACAAACGTCAAATTTGGTAAGTA
Source organism: Malurus melanocephalus (assembly GCF_030028575.1). NCBI lineage: Eukaryota > Metazoa > Chordata > Aves > Passeriformes > Maluridae > Malurus > Malurus melanocephalus. The sequence continues at coordinate 642,495 of NW_026623454.1, forward strand.
TTGCTAGAAGCCTGTCTAAAAACTATTAGTTTGCTATTCTAAAACATTTTCCAATCTTTTCTTAATAGTGGAATAATTTAGGTTGGAAAAGACCTTGAGATTGTGTTCACCCATTAACCCAGCACTGCCAARTCCAGCACAAAGCCATGTCCCTGAGCACTACACCTCCATGCYTGCAGGGATGGTGACTCACTTCCCTGTTCCAAAGCTTGACAACTCCTTYAGTGAACAGATTTTTCCTGGTATCCAATCTAAACTTACCCTGGTGCAACCTGAGGCCCTTTCCTGTCATCCAGCTGCYTGTTACTTGGGAAAAGAGATTGACATCCCCCCATCCACCATGGTGAAGAGCACTGGAATAGTTGGTGTTGAAAAGCCATGACTTCATTGATCAAAGGTCCGTTCACCTCTACTATTACAGAAAAGATTTGCAGGCATTATTTTAGCAGACTTCATGGAAAAAGAAAGCAGCAAAAAAAAAGGGGAGTAGGATGAGGGATTTGGGGCATTTGAATCTATTCAAGAYAGGAAACGAATAATAAGTGTGAATCTTGGCAAAGGGTTGCTCAAATCTTTATGTGTTTGCTGGGAAGGGAGGAGAGGCAGGAGGGAGGGGAAGCAGACATAGTGTTTGGAAGATTGGCTCAGGACCCTGAAATATGTGTTTGTAGAGAGTTCCTATTCTGCAGATAGTCCAGCCTTGTCATGTCTCTAAGCAACAAGATCTATAATATGCACTTGCACTGGCAGAGAGTAAATTGCCTCAAATGTGCATAAATTTTGAGCCAGATCTGAACCTTTATTTAGTGATTACTTTCTTATCACAGTAAGTAAGGAAATAAATATTTTCATGGCTTTAACACCCTCATAAAGCTTATTATTTTTCAGTTTTCATAAAATATCTAGAAATTATTTATATTCAGAGTTCTGAGTAAAGCTCAAAATTACTGTGCGGGCAAGGGCCTTCGCCTGCAAGATTCACCTTGATATTTTTCAGAGGATAGAGTTGTCAGAATGTAGAAATCTCTGGATTATGGGACATCCATTCATGTTACATTTTTATGTAAAATACACATTTCTTCCAGTGCTTGTGATCTAGATGACACTAAAGGTTTACACAGATAGTAATAAATGCATACTCTAAATCTACAAATAAATTAAATTATGAAMAAAAATCCATCATTCCATTAGAAGTACACTCCTAAATTGCCACATGCAAATATGAAGTATGTTMACTCTACTCCAGTTAAATTTATGTATTTGCATAATTTTTTTTTTTTTTTACTTTAAAATAGAAAACCAATATTTTTGAAGATTAGGAAAAAAAACACTATTTATGGGACTTGAACACTGGAATTTTTTTTTGCTTTTTTTATACCTGTGTTAAGGTAACTAGAAACATTTCCATATGACTGAATCTAATGATTACRTTTTACAGCACAGAAACAATATTCTAGACCACAATGTTTAAAGAGAAGATAGTAGCAGCTTAAATGACATATTAAAAGGTGTGATTTTTGGGCCTCATTATATGGAAGTTTTATCTATYCATTAAATATATGAAAGTACGTGCATAGTAACAATAATGTGACTGGTGACATTGGAGGTCAGSATGTAATCAGTACAAATTGCTATATAACTCTATGCAGAACAATACAATTCAGTTATACTGGACAGGAACCTGGAGAGGGTCCAGGGTCTGTACCTTACTTGATAAAGTCTCTTTCATTGAAAATGTTCTCTGAACTTGTCTYGTCAAATTAAAAATAAACCCCGAGCACATGTACAGACTCCTACAGGGAGCAGCATAAGCAGAGGTGCCTCCATCTCGAGCTGAACTCCACCCTAGATATATTTCTAGAAGACCACTAGAAAGCTGAGGAGATGGTCCACATCCTCACTTCCTGGATTTTTAGGCATGTGTTAGTGCTGTTGCAGAATGGCCTGGATCACCTTTGTATTTGACACATCTCTTCAAGACTTCCAAATATGCAAGGCATCTCAAAAAGCAGYGGATGCTTATGTGTGAGCAAGTGAATAGAGGATATTTTGAGTTTATGTATCCCTTTACAGCACAAAAATGGCTCASCAAGCACCCAACCTCTATAAATTTCCTGGCACCAAGTAGCTTTAGTATCTTTTTTTTYCCCCTTTCTTTTGTAGAATGTCCTACATTGTCTGGTCTCTGCTTTCMGATAGTTTAAAAGGTATTCATCTGTCCTATTTTAGACATTTTTATATGCTCAGATCTCATAGAATAATTTTCTAGTCAAGGAGGCTATGACACATTTTTAGACTGCAATTAAACTCATCCTAAAGTACATGAATAAAATAGGTCAGATGAATCACATGCACATTTCTCCTCATTGCCTATCCAGTATGGCTAACTCAGGTGTGCACATCTGAAGTCAGGTCAGATGAATCATGCAATGTGGTATCCCTCAAGGACAGATGTGGAGGGAGGAGCTGCATTCCTTCCAAAGTGACTGGTTACCRCAGTGTCTGGAGCTGTCAGAAGTCAGAAAGATTAATTCTGCTTACATATTTGTATAAAGTATGATTGTCACCTTGCATGTTATTGTTTGTAAGTCTCAACAAGCGGAAAGTTTCACCGTGGGAAAATAGGTATATCATTATCAATTTACAGCTGAGCATCTGAAAATKGTTTGGTTTAAAAATAAGCTGATAATCCTGCTTTCACAGCATTAGTCTGAAACATATGGCACAAAATTTGTTGGCTTTGTGTCTTTCTGCCATGCTGAACACAGGAGAACAGCAAGCATTTTATGCAGCACAAGGGGGACCAGAGAGACAATGACTTACTATGCATAAAACCTAGCAGTGCAAGGTCCATGCCTCACATAAATTAATCATTAAAAGAGACTTGAATTTACACAGCTGGTTTATACCAGAATGATTATTATTATCATGTGCTTATTTTGTTCTGGTGCTAGGARTCCTAGACCTAAATTTACTCTGTCCTCTAAACAAAAACTGAGAGTTGAAGGAGGCCTTGCTGGGATGAATATTTTACCAAATGTTTTGTTCAGCATAGAATAATCCTCTTCACCTTTGATACAATTCATCAAATTTTCCTTTATGCAAATACAATCTTAGTAAAACCAGGATTGCACACAGATCAGTGATATTACGGAAGTTAGAAATAACTGGCAGCATCTAAAAGTCCAGCAAACAGGACAGGAGAAAGAGTAGAAAGCAGGAATGAAGAGGATGAGGGAGCTTCACTGTCAAGCTGGGTTTAATCAGGAAAATGTCACATTTACTGCTAGGCAATAAACAACTGCATATGGCCATTACATTTGCAAGTTMCTAAAGCTCAAGGGGCTGAACAACCATGAAATGACAGGAAAGTTGAAATACTTATGGAATTGAGGACCAAGAAATCCTTAAAGAAGGAACAGACATGGAGGACTAAACCTGAATATCCTTCAAAGGCAGTTCTGAAGAACTGTATGTGCAGCCTGCAGATTTAATATTAAAGGAAGAACACACATATCCTTATCCAGGGGACTGTGAAGCATCTGTAAGTTAGTCAGATGAAGGATAAGAGAAACCTTTAGAATCAAAATATTATGTAAATGCATATGTGACCAGCATTTACATGAAAACTGTGTTTTCCAATCCTTTATGGCTGTATTGTTTCCCCTTGCTCACATGCCTCATTAAGAAGACTGCTGTCTTTAGCAATTCCCATTTGGATGACCTGGTTCCACATCCCCAAAACCTGGAACTTGCAAGAGTTGGRTGCCACAGTAATGGATCAAAGTTATGTTTAACACCTTGCTATTTCCTGTGAATTGAAAACAGAGAGACCCAGAAAAAGAAGTTTTATAGAAAGGAAAAAGAGATAGCAAAAATAACCCGTGGTTTGCAGTAGTCAGGGAGATCTGAATCTTTATTGAAAGGGATGTTATATGCCTTAGGAATTTTTTTTTGGCTCTACTTTTAGAGCACATTAATGGTTATTGAAATGTGGCTCTTTTTGTTGTACCTCCATACATTCTATATTATCTATTAACTATTGTGTCTCTGGGAAAGTTATAAATATTGAMGTTATTTTGCTGTCTTGAATTTTGCATCCTAGCTTTTTCATTAAAAAAAAAAAGGAAAAAAAAAAAGAAAAAGGGAACAAAGGTTAAAAAAAGCATTAAACACGTACTCAAATGAAACATAGTCTCTATTAAAAAAGATCATATTGAAATAAGCCAGTAGACCTCCCAGGAATGTTCTATTACAAATCTTGTCGTAGTTGGAATGAATACCTCTTGCAGCCTAAGCCTGCTACCATAACTGGTCTGACTCTGTTATAAGGCATCCCAACAGGAGGAAAAAAAAAAAAAAGTAAAAAAGTAGGAACATTTTAACGACGTGCGATGACTCTTAAGGGCTGCCCTCATTGACTATGACACAAACATCTAATGTTCCTACTGCCACTTTCTACAATCAGCACTTTAGTATGTGCCGTAATTTTTTTTTTTTTTAAAGGAGATCCTATTTCACTGGATCTTTTGTAAGGGCTTTTTAGAACTGGTTGCACAGGAGCTGCCAAAACCCATATTTGCCAGTTCTTTGAACAGTTAAGCCTTCTCTCAAGTGACCTCTCTGGTCGCAGCTGGGCCACCAGCCCTACACTTTGTTCCTTTTCTTTCAGCATGCTTATAAACAAAAGTAACTGTGAGTGTGCATCTATAAAGAAGAAAAGCCATACAAGGTTTGATCAAGAACCAACCTGCACCTTTACAACTGCCTACAAGCATTTGACTTGTGACAGACCCCACGTTACATCCAAAAGTCTGTCGTACAACATATGGATCTCTGAGGCAAAAAGGGATGAAATWCTCCAGCAGGCATCTGCAAGTCTGACAGAAATGCTGGCCTCTGATGAAGATTCAGAATAGACATGTATAAAACAGGGCCACTGGGTTTTTAAATAACTGTTAAGAAAAATAATTACTAACTTCTGACATGATCAGTGGGAAGACAGAAGTTAGGAGCTTTGGTTTTCTCAGAAAACTTTTTGCTTGAGCCAAAGATACACTAAATTCTATTAAAAGTCATGATTCCTGCATAAATAATTATAACAAGACTGCATTTTGATGGCCTTGGCCACGTGGCATCATGCAGGGGCCATGACTGACCCTATTCCCCCATCCTGGKCTCTGGCACTGGGGAGTGGTGCTCCCCAAACCAACCCCTGCCCCACATCCTCCGTGACTTCATTTGAAACACAGAGACCCCCAGCCCTTCCCAGGAGGGTTCTGCAGAAAATGAATGGAAGAAGTTCAGTATGCCATGTCCTTTGCAGGGGAGCTCCAAGGGCAGCTGTGATGCCAAGGAAGGGCCAGGCTGGCAGCTCCCACCCTTAGTGGGCACCAGGAATGTCTTGACAGTTTGTGCTCATCACCTGCTGAAGCACAGGGCCTGTTCCTGGTTCCGAGGATGGGCTTGATTTGTGAAGAGATGGTGCAGATGCTTGCTCTCAAAATGACAGGAATTTTAAGGAAAAGCTCAAATCAAGGCTGTAGGAAACACAACTGATAAAATATTGAGGTATCTGTGAAATAAGGTGGGGATTTTGAGAACWGCTTTCCAGATTAAGATGCCTCATTTCAGCCTTCAGACAACTTGCACTTATCACTACAAGCATCACCTCTGTATTTGGAGGTGACAGCTGCTACTGACAAAGAAGATTTCTATAAGCACAATCTTTTTTTTGTGAAATCCATTGTGAGATTTCTTCTTTTTCTTTCCTTCATAGCACATATCACTGCTCTAGCTATGTCAATTATCCCAGCCCTTTATTGCTGTTCTTAGCAACTTCTCCAGGCCACGATGGCCATTATGACTTGCTGAGATGGACAAAGCACAGCACAGTGCTAATGCTCCAGCTGAGAAAGGGGAATCAGGGATGGAGTCACATTTTTCCTTACTGCATGCAGGCAGTAATTAAAGCTACCAGAGGTTTTCTTCATTGGATTGTCCCATGGCTCTCTGAAGTTCCACTCCCAAACTTCATTAAAGTAAAATCTGTGCAATGTTTTTCTGTGCAAGGTATAAAGTCCCCTTGAGAACAGTTGTTTGTGTAGTAATGGGTTTTTGTTGTGCTATAAAGTTGTTCTGATATTTCTGTATGTGCAGGAACACACATCACTCTACACATGCAAGTACTCTGTTTGCAGCTTGAGTTTTATCAGCCTACGCTAAGATAAACCTGCCCCTGGCAGTTATGGGACCACGCAGACACATATCATAACATTGTAAGACTTCAAAGGTGAATTCTCACAATTAGAGGGTTTTTGGGGTTCTATTACATGCACAAAAATTTGTTACAGTGAGAAGGAAAGGGAATCAGAATCTCAGRTTTATTTAAGAAAATCTAATAAATATTGCTGCTTATTTTCAGCTTTTACTTTACAAATTCATTTTTCATGTTTTCTACATAAAACTCCTCTTGGTATATTCGTGACTTTTTTCCAAACACTGCAGACTAAATGTTCAGTGCCAGCTAACTTTGCCTTCTATCAATTTTTTCAATGACAAGAACATGTGCACATGTGTTTCCTGCTCGAGATGAGATTCATATTTACAGGATATGGAAAGTTAACATGACAAAAGTAATGACTGTGTAGAAGGAAACTCACTTTCGTTAGCAGGCATCCTATTTAGTCTACTGTCACCTCCCGTGATATGTCACATACCATTTCAGACACCACAGTTCTTTCGGTGAAAACTTCCTGCACAGAAAATGGAAACTTTGACAGAAAACAATAACAATTAAAAAAAAAAAATAAAAGTTAAAAAAATAAGTTGTGTTTACCCTGTGAAAAAATGTACCAGTGAGATCCCTTCCTCAGCTATACCCACCCAGATTCTACTGAGTCTGCTGATCACATATGTACTTGATCACAGAAGATTATAAGGAATTATTTTTTATTAAAAAAAAAAAAAAAAAAAACAACTTTTTTTTTTAACCCACTGCATTCTATTTTCTATTCTTTGAGATGCCTGGCTGTCTTCAAGATAGTTTTTCCAGAGCCTTTTAATTATGACTAAAGATTAATATTTCTGGCAGTGGCTGAGGAAGGATTCCTGGTCAGAGGAGGGATTGGACAACGATCCTCAGCAGCTATCTATAGGATTACTGTGGGATAAAGGACAGGAGTAAGTTTGCATTCATAAAACCTCATAAAATGGACCCAGAGATGCAGTTCCTGTGTTGGAAATTCCACACTCAAGCCAGTGGCTGAATTCACAACAATGGGGCAAGTGCAGGGCTCGCTGGTACTCTGCATACACATAAGTACCACAAGAACTGGAAATTTATGGGAAATAATTTTCCATGCACTTAACTCTTCTACAAGTCCTCTGGACTTAAAAACTAGACTCATGTCATTGCAATGCAAAGCACTGAAATTAATTTAAAACCAGGAGAAATTACCATTAACTGGTATAAAGGCTATTTTTATTTAATTTTTTTTTTAGAGTTCCTAAAAAAAAAAAAAGTAACTATCAATTTGGGTATTGCAAGAAATTATAATCTTTGCATTTTTGTTTTTAAAAYGAAAGTTTTGGATGCTGATTTCACCCCAGATTATAATCACCTGCAACCGTTCTTTTGCAAARGCTGTAACACTAAAATTTAAAAGGAAGTAATTTACCCACATGATAAATTACACTCTGTGAAGCAAGATTTGACCATAAGTCAGCTCATATGAATGACTGAATTTAGAATCATGGAATAATATTCTTCTCTGCTCTGTCATGCATGAATTTAATTTTGCACAGTGACACGGATCACTGAAAATGACCATTTCCAGGTTTATGGAAGAGCTTGCCACTGATTAGAAGCCATTGAGTACAGCTGAATTTAAGAACAAAAAGGCTGAGAACCAGTATCAAGATCTGAAGTTTTAGCTTCTGAGGAAAAAAAAAAGTGTGAATGGTTCACTAGTTCCTAAAACAGATCGAGTGTTACAACAGCTAGAGCTTGTAGACGTTACTCGTGTAATAAAAATATGGGTGGTAGCAAATTATATTGCTGTGAAGAGCAGATGAGGAGAGACGCCTACTGAAACCTGATGCTGCCTTTGAACTTTAAAATTTTGACTTAATAAGCTTTGCAGTGGCGCTGCTTAGCAAGGAGCTGTCACGAAGGGCAGATTTGTTTCACAGCAGAGTTGCTTTATGAAAAATCCYCAGCATTTCCATAAAGTCCTGATTCAGAAACAGAAGGAGGAGTTACACTGAACTTGACTGCTGACCTGCCAGTGAGAATGGAGCTATTGTGCCCAGACTGAATATGAATATCTGTGCTCCTTGCAGAGCTCCACAGGGCAGCTCCCCTCCAAGAGAGGGGAACCCTTCAGAGATCTGAAAGCTGCTGCTGCCAGATACTGAAACCCTGCAACAGACCCTAAAGTCTATAGCTTTCATAGCCATTAAGAGGTTAAAGTACTACTTTTACCCTTCTCCCTTTTTTCCTCTGTTTGCTGTAGGGTAATCAATGGATGGCAAGCCATGTGCAGCAGCGTGGCCCATTGCGTCATCTTTGTGCTATTCAGCAAACTGCAGGCTAGATGTGCTCAATTAATAGTAAAGATTGCCAGGAAAGCAGAGCTGGAAATGCCTATTTGGTACTGCATGAAYTGAACCTGCTTGTTTGAATAAAATACTAATTACCTCGCTGACTCTTTTGTATYAAGACTTCTCTTTATACTGTGCTTTACTTGGTGGGAAGGAGATAGTACAATTCAGCACAAAATGTGGTACAAACTAATGCTCAGGAAGGAAAAACTCTAATGGCACATTAAGTATTGCCAATTGCATGGCTTTCTCTATTATTGCCGAACTTTCAGGGTAAAGAACATACCATCTGTAATCACTGGTTGCACAAATGAAGCACACAGAAAGGAAATTCATTCCTTCATCTTGAGCCTCAGAAAAAGGCAAGGCTCTTTTCTGCTCTGTATTTGTTACTAGGAAGACTAGCATCTATCTAAATAATTTTTTGCTCCCACAAATTTTAACTGGATTTCAAACTCTGTGATGCAGATAGGTCTGTTTGTGATTTGWTCTAGAAATGATGACAAAAAGATAYTTTAGTTGACTTCTTCTGTGCTATCCTTGAGACACAGAGGCTGTCTTCTCTAAGAAATTTTTTATCCTTTTTCAGTATTCATCTGTGGTTTTTCTGTCTTCATCCTGATGGAAGYTGTGGTGCAGTTAAGCATTTTCTTGTTAAGACTGCACTGCAGCCTTGGTTCTCTAACAGCTCCTTCTAAAAGTGATACCAGCAGCAGCAACCACTTCTTTTAAACAGGCAGAAAATACTCTGAAATACCTAGAGAATATTCTCCATTCCTGTTTTGAGATCTGTAAGGAGTCAATAGAAGGCTTTTTATGTTTCAGTTGTTTTATGCAAAATTAATTATTCTACAATTCAGCGCTCAGTTGCTCCTCTAACAACTGAAAGAACAGAATTTTTGTCATAGGAGAAACAGCTTTCCATTGCCACCTATTAATGAGCTAGGAAAGATGTTTGCATATCCTGTTGTCCGAGAAATCCTTTGTTTTGCAACACAGTGACAAAGYGCAATCACCCTACAAGTAGAACTGCAGAATGTCTAACCAGGACTGTTGCAAGAAGCATTGCCACTGCAAAAAGACTCTTGAGTTTTCTTGTCACTGGTGGTGAGAAGTTCCTCTCCCTAGAATGGAAAGAATGAAATTCCCTAGAATGGAAAGAATGAAATTCCCTAGAATGAAAGCTCAAAGCAACATCATGATGGAAGATGCCTTTGTAGGTTTTGCGATGAATGGGTCTCAAAAGACACAACAGGAAGTGGGATGAGGTTAGGAGACATGACATTATCGGGTAARTAGAAGAAAGTGAGATGGAATAAGGTATTTATTTCCTAATCCTAGCATTTGATGGGAAAAATGAGAAACAGATTTASTATCTATTGCTTATCTCAATAGGTGGGAACTCATAGCAGCTTTTTAAGGCCCTTGAGAAGGTTATCAGTAAGACCCATCCCTTCTGCATCCCTGGAAGCTTTCAAGGCCAGGTTGTATGGGGCCCTAAGCATCATGGCCTAGTGGAACAAGATGATTTTTCAGGTCCCTTCCAAGCCAAACCCCTCTGTGTTTGATTCTAAGAGGGAGACAGACTCTCCTGAATGATGCATGGCAGGTGGACAGGTTTTAACATATGAATGTGGAAAACAGAACAAGTTCAGGTTGTGAGGCAGTGTCCTCAGCACGAGGACAGACACAAGCAGGAGAATTTTCACACAGAGGCTGTGCAGTTTCCTTTCTTGGGGTTTTCAAGATCCAACTGRATAAACACCAGAGCAACACGGTCTGATCTCACAGTAGACCCTACCTGGAGCAGGATGTTGGACTAGAAACTGCCTGAGGCCCCTTCCAACATGAATTATTCGATGATTTTTCAATTTTTTGTGGCACAGGTCTTTTTCCACACATATAAATGAACTTTCCATTTATCCTTTAAATTGACACAGAATTAATTATTATTCATTATAAACATCTGTTTGACTGCTGAYTATCGACTTTCATAATTACCACTGTATTTTTCTTTCAGATTAGTGATATTTTATTTCATTTACATATGGACTCAATGCTTGTAAGAAGAGATGTAGGGTTATTTAGGGAACTCAGGAGAACATGTTTAGCTTTTCTAGTTCAGATGTCAGACAAGGCCAAAATAGTTGACTAAGAATAAGGATATTTACTTTTTTTTAAGTAGGTTTAACATCATCTAGCTGGAGGATGGAATAGGTGGTACAATTATTCTAATCTAATAAGACAGAATGCACTTTTGGCAAGTGAGGAAAGCATTATCTCAATGTTCCTAACAGTTCTATTGCTGTGCTGTTTGTATTACATGCTAGACAAATGATAGTCTAAGCTTGGAATGTCTGAATTGTAGAGGGCTTAAATTGTTTTCATCTTCCCACCATCTCAAACGGAATCTAACAGTTTGCTGGGTGCTAAGCAGATGCCCACTCCAGGAACAACTGGCCCATCTCTCTCCACACTGTGCTGGAGGCTGCCACATCTGCTCATATCTTCTTCTAGAGCTGAAAGGGTGAGCACATCTTAATATGGTTCAGTCAAAATGAGGTGACTCAGGAGACACCTACTATTTAAACTGTTTAATCTAATCTACCTCATTTTGGTTATAATAGCAAATCATCCCAGCAAACCTTTGGGAATAATAAACATAGGCAATCTGGGAGTGGGGATGTGGTGGTACCACAATGGAACTGAGAAGATGACATCCGTTCACAACTTAATGTTCCTGCAAAGGAGAATCTGGATCCTGAAAATCCTTTCCAAATAGTCTATCCAAGGGASGGCACTAGATCTTATTTGGTTTGATGTATTCTTTAAACAGTGGTACTGCATACATRAAGTATGTGCTAAAAACAGTATTTAAAGCTTCAAAGTTAAGATTTCAAGAATTAGGAAGTGTCAGCTTTTAATGTACATTTGCCATAATCCAGTTGGACATCTTCCCTGCTTTCTGGCTGAAAAGCAGAGGCTTGTGYATTGGTTTATAAATAAGGGACAGTCATGGATAAGGATTTTGCCAAAGTGTATGTATTTCATCCACACTGAGATAAAATGGGAAATTCAAGCCCTGGCTTTTCCTATTACAAAAGATAAGAACCTAATTTAGCAACCCAATTGTTACTTCAAAGCACTTGTGTAATTTCCTATAACAACTGCTCATCACTTCATGCATCTTCAGATTGGAGTCCTGGTCTTTTAACTTACTAACAAAAATTTCAGCTCAGTYGAAGTTGCTGACTACCATGTGGCAATGGAACAAAATCAGATGGCTGAAATTTTCATTTCCATCAGCTCTGTTCTCCTCTCCTTTGACAGAGACTGCTGTACTCAAAGAAAGCTCAACTGCTTATTTCCTGAAGCATGTTCTGAATATTGTCTTGGTCAGCAGTTATATGAAAGTAAATTGAAAGAAGGATCCTGGGTCACCTGAAAACTTCAGCGGCTCAGGAGTTGCTTCATAAACTGTTCTCTTGCTATATGTACATTTAACTCTGATATAAGTACAGGAAAAGTAACTGAGGACATTTTCAGTTGTCTAATTTGAATTTATTTTGGGTAGAACTGAGTCCTACTGGTAAGCAGAATGAAGTTTTGTTAAGAGTAGAATGAGAACAGCTATCATGTTCACTGAGGAGTAACTGTAGGGCTGAGGTTCAGCCTGCCAGCCATGCTGCCACAGAAGACTTCATTTATTGTTGCTGCTTTGAAAAGAACTACATAGGCCTGGCTGTTAAGAGTCTCCATGGTTTTGATCCAGACTGAGAGATATTGAGGAACATAAATTTAAAAAAATAGGAAGAATAATCTACTTTTATAAATGTTCTGCATTTATAGGGTATTATACATGGTACATTTCTATAAACAAGCTTTGTCCCTGCTGAATTCCATAGATCTTATAATTTTTTTTTTTTAAAAAAGGGTTTTTTTAATACTAGAATATACCAATGATACACAGATTTCTGTAAACAATCTTCTATAGCAAACACACTGACACATACCCACCAACACCAGAAGATAGCTCTCTGAAAAATGTCCTTTTAATGACACTCACACACGATATGATCACACATATATATAGCACATATATATAGCACATATATATAGCACACATATTCAACTCCCTGCTTGCAGTAGATCCTGTGTTAGCTTCTCGAGCTTTCAAGTCAGCATTCCCAGGCGTGGTAATGTTGGGAGCTTTTGCTCCTCTTCTTCTCTCCATAAGTTCTATGTGAATTTGGTGAAAAATGCAGGATTTTCAACACAAAAAATAACAGAGCAGAAACAGGGCTACAGTTTGGGATAATCATGATTTCACAGAACACAGGTTGGGCTGCTGCTTGCTTTCCATTTGAGTAAAAGTATGGGAATCATACCAGATAAACATTTAGGCTGGATAGATGCATTGAGGAAAATGTTTGAACACATCATTAAAAAAAAAAATCTAACTCACATAGATTCCTAATCATCTATGTATAGCTCTGAACGATGAAACTTATCCATCATGTATTCCCGTGATTCCTGCAGTATTGGTTACCTYATTTGCATAAAATGAATAGAATAAATTGTTACGAATCCAAAAATATACGGTTGCCAGGATACATCTTGCTAGATGCAAATGAAAATGGGTTTGTGCCGACCAGCTTAAAGTAGTTTGGAACTTAGACMTTTTCTTATTAACATTAATAGTGATAAATGAAATACTACATATCCAGTGAGCTATTTAAATTATTAATATTTGTTTTGCAAAAAGAATGTTATTTCAAACAAATCTGAATTAATGCACAATGTAATTCTACTAAAATACCCTGTAGTTTCATTGCACAAGTAGCATTCAGAGTGAATATTCCATGCTTGCTCCTTCATAAACTTTTGAATTTAAAAGGTAMGTTTCTTTTTAATTTTTTCTATGATTTTCAGTGCTACAACCTTAACAACAAGCATCTATCAGTGTATAGAAAAACTATAATTATGCTTCATCCATGTATAATATGTGRGTAAGGTAGTTATAGTTGAGAATCATATCCAAAAAAAGTCCTAGTGTCAAACCACATTTCTATACGGTGGCATAGACAAAGGACAAAAAATATATACATTATTTAATGTACATTATTCTGAATTGCTAAAAATGACCAAAATATAATTTTTATTTTAAGCAATATTTTTTTTAAACTGTATGCATGTGTATCAAGATCTTTGAAAGCCTATACCAGAAGTTAAACTGCAACACTTTTTTGAGTAAATTTGTAAAATTTGCATTGAATGCTAATGAAGATAATGCCTAATATATATATATATATATGTATGTATATACATATATATAATATAATATATAATACCTATATATATAATATATATAATAATATATATATATATATATATATATATATGTAATTATAAATAATTACATTTTTATTGTTTGTCATTCAAGGTGTAGACATTCAAGGTCTTTAAAAGGGGATAATATATCCTACATACTGACTTCCAAAGAGGTAGATAAACAGATCCGATTTCCAGCTGTATTCAGATGGATTCAGATGTGTTTTTGGTGAGTGGTGTAGCTGCACTAATCTGCCATGTCAGCACAGGGCTGGCTGCCCATGCCTCTGCTAAAACCATGTGCCATTTGATAAGAGATAAACTGGGGGTTGCTACAGTAAAGGCTCAGTGTGCTCTGAGAAAGCAAGCTCTTCAAGCTGAAGATACCTGGGACAATTGAGATGAGGGCGTTTTCTCTGACCCCTTACATGGTTGGTTCTTTGAGAAAAGAGAAAAATACTGACAAAGCCACGGCAGCACTGTTGTTTCATAGGAAACAATTTCAGACACAATTCAGAGTTGTAAAATTCCAGATTAAATCCCTCCTCTCCTCTTTTGGTTTGTTGTGTCTCAGAAGTTACTGACTTCACTCCTAATTTTCAGTCATATAACTGAAAAAGAAGRTTATGTCCCTAAATTATAAAATAGCACTGAGGTTACTCTTCACAAGTTACCACTGCAAACAGTATCAGTGGTACTGTGAATTATACAAGTGATGACAGGATCGTACTGAATATTAATATTATTTATGTCATAGAATATATAATTACCCTTTTTTTCTTAGTTAACCACAAAAATAAAGGGCTTCCAGACTTTCCAGATGAAATGATTAGGGGGTTGATGGAATGGGAACTGAAATTGAAGACACTCTCCTTTGAATCTGATCATTTCTGAACAGAGCTCAAAACTTTTCTTTTTCTGAGATTGTTCTTTGTGCCAAACTTGTCCCTTTCAGTCTGCACAGAGCTAAAATGAGCATTAAGGAAGATGTCCTTTTGTTCTACAAATGAACTCCYACACGTCATACTGGAGAAAACTGCTAGATAAATACATTAGTTCTGCTTAAACATCAAAAGCTGAAAAGCTCAYGTTCCCATCTGTTCTGAGACCGCTGGTTGCATCCAGGTGATTTTGAATGCAATTCTGCAGAAAGTCATGAGTTTCAAGACTTGCAAGGCACCATACTCTACAAAAGACTAAACAACACTGATCCAGGCAGATAAAAATACAAGCATTTGCCAGTATTGTAGATGACTTTATGAATCATTCCTGTTTTAAAAAAAGAATCTATGTCACCATTTAAGTTTCAGCAGATGTTATAAGGCCAGCACTTACAAAAATCCAGAGATTACTGCTATTGCTGCTATGTCCCAGTTGAGCCATGGTAACTGACTGTGTATACATTGTGAAAACTGTAAAATAAAATGTGTTAAAATCTCCTCAGACTTCAGGTTGCAAATCGATTTGAATGGGATTCAGTGTGAGATTCAGACTCCTAAGTTTTAGATGTCTGTCAGCAGGTGTCTTTAGCTACGTGACAAATTTCCACTGCAGTGATGACAGATTCACTTAGGCAGCAAAGGGCATTTTGAGCTGCATCTACAGGTCACAGGACCTCCAGGTGCTTCTGAAAGACCAGAAAATAAGGCAAGATACCTAAAGGYAACTTAAAAATCTCTGGATGTTTCTGCTTAGCCCACTCATAGATCAGGAGTGATATAGCTTTAAGCTGTGATAACACACTGAAAACTGTTACTGGCTGGTCCATTGTATTGCTCACCAGAGAACTGATTGTAGGTGCCTACCTGCTCCTTGTGATGTGTAAAACAACTTTAAGAAAGCACCAGACCTGGACTTTACCGCTGCCTGTAATGAGAGATTAGACACTTAATTACTGTCTAAGGAATGGAGGTGTCTGTATACCCAAATTTAGAGGCACAGTTCACCTGTGTAAGTGCAAGCACATCCTTTGACCTGAGAAAGTTTAGAGTGCTTGAGGTATTGGGATGGGGCTAGCAGAGATGAGCCAGAAATTTATGGGTGTCCTGCATCTCTTCAAAGAAAAAACTGAGTGATATGTGAGATTGCACATAGTCTAAGTGATAAGAAATTACTTTATTGAGGAATCTGATCCCTACCCAATGTTCTGCAAACTGAATTTGTCTCACACAAGCACAAAGGTAACAGTTTTACATGGACAGTTGTGGCTTGACTAATATGCCAGTGGCCAGTTAAAAATTGTTTCCTGATCTCTAATGTCATTGTCTGAAGCTGAGAATCTGAAATCTGTCACTCGCCTGCCATTTCCCCAACAGGCTGTTCAACTTCAGTCTTATGGTAGTGACACTACATGTAGATGTTCTGCAGTTCAKTTCATCAATATAGAGCAGTCCCTTTGATTTTGCAGGATTTAGAAGTTGGATTTTTCTAACTCCTAAATATTAACTGTAAGCAGAATAAAAATATTCTTCTGGCTAAGTCCTTGATGCRTTCAGTGCAATTTAGAGCATACATAGCATGCACTCATAGAGTCAATATTTCCAAAAGATGGGTGCCTCTTTTTCTGTAAAAGCATCCAGTTAAAGACATGACCAGTATAAAGCACTTAGAATGCATGCCCCAGAAAAATAATTAAAAGGGGACATTACGTTGCTAGCTGGGAATCTGAGGTTCAGTTCTTTCTCCTGGTTCAAGTTTTCCATGTGACTGTTCTTCCCACTTGAAAGTGGAGCAATGCTATTTACTTCTTTTAAAAGGTACTTTGAGACTTGTGGGTAAAAAATGCAAGCCAGCAGCTCAGTGTTCTACTAAGCTGGGTGCTGTGAGGGTAGCTATACTAAATATGTGCTACAGCAACAGACACACAGCCTTTTAATAGACTAAGTATGTCACTTGAATTATTTTCTAACTAGACAATTTGGAATTTTCAGACCAAAAAAGAACAATTCAAGGACATCTGGATCCAGCCTGGGTAAAAGCAAGAAGTCAAAGCATGGAAGTGATGCTGCTCTGGGGTGCTTGCTYAGGGGGACTGAGAGGCCAGAGGGTCAAATCAGCAGCAGGCCCTCCATGCTCACAGCTCCACCAAACCATTCCGCTCAGCAGTGCTCCAGAACTTGCCTTGTTCATGAGAATCACACCTCTCGGAGCACACAGCTCTCYGCAACACATTTGCCCGAGGCAGGACGCAGCTGTGAACTCTCAGGTTCACTGGCAYAAAGCTGTGATGGCTTTGTGGTCAGCATCACAGCTTCTCGCATTTAAAGRGCTCAGCAAGCAAAGCCCTGGTATGAACAAGAACGCAGGTATTTCTGTCCTGTGCTTCCAGTATTGTCACTTGAAGGCTTGCTTTGTTTTGTTTTTCTTTTCTTGCTTTCTTTCTTGCTGTAAATGACGCACAGACTGGCTTTTGGGGAAGGGGGAAACCAAGCGCTGCACAGCCGTTCGGCCGACTTTAACCTCATTTAACCCTCAGCACAGCAAGAGGAAGTAGAAAGTATTTTCACGAGCTGTGAATGGGCTCAGATCTAGGTTTTGACGTCTTGAGGAAGCGCTGCCTTCTGCAAAGCCAGAAATACAAAAAGAAAAAAA